>NW_026881570.1:0-35678 GCF_032173495.1 Musca vetustissima | reverse complement strand
TCGTCCCCATCGTCACAACACTTCGAAATGTGTTTCCACATCTAAATATTATGGAAAACATACAACCCACAACAGACATATATGTGACCATATAGGTATGTATGTGAGGAGCAGCAGCATCTTCTTCAGTGTGTCATCATTATGGTGGCGGTGGTTGTGGTCAGAACCAGGTTCGCCAGCTACCAAGCTATGCCTGTAGCTTTGGAAATGGACACTATCTACATAGCCCGCTAGTCTACAGCCGAACACTTAGTTTTTTTCTTTGCTTTAAGACAGAAATGCAATCTTGAGAGTTACATATGTAGGAATGTTTATAACAACAACAATAATATCAACAACACCTCTAAAATCATTGTCATCTACATCGACAGCATTTCCAATATCAGCAACATGAAGCAAAAAAAAAACAGACGACACTGTCAAATATAAGAATGCCCTAAAAACAACAGCCATTGTGGCATCCCACCAACCAACCATCCACTCAACCTGAGCCCGACGGCCAGTCATGCCTTATTAAATTTTTGTCTCATCTTCATCATTACCAGTATCTGAGGGAAGATATTTTCTTGTGGGTTGAAGGGTATTATCAAAAAAATGTTCGGTTTTTTTCTCCGAGTCTTGTTTAATTCCGAATTAAGTGTGAGATATACCGTCGAACAATCCATGGAACGGTTGTTCCGTGATTTTATTTGCATTTGTTTTGGAATTGCTTTGCAGACAATTTATTGATGAGTTTATTGTGCATGCGTGTCGCATGTGTTTGTTTTTATTATGACTGTCGTCTTGCCAGACACGGCGACAACTAACCGATTTTGGCATACTCACTCTCTCTACTCCTTGAAAGTTGTGCTGTGTGGTGTGTTTGGTGCCAAGAAGGGCCATCTCATCATTATCACCAGCATCGTAATATTTGTTGGAGTCCCCAGCTCTCCCCCTCCTTCGGCGTACCTTGTAATATTATGTGCGGTTTGTATCTTGGCTTGTATCTGGTTGTTGTTATTAAATGTATTATTAACGTTGTCGTTGTCAACAACGCCACATCTTTGCGGTATCAACATTAGCTTTTGGGTATCATCATCTTCATCGTCGTTGTTGTTGTCTTTAGACTGGGATTTTATCCACTTTCATGGTGGTAATTTCAGTTTTGCTGATGAAGATGACGATGTCGATGTCAATGATGGTGGCATTTCGTTTCTGACACAAAAATCAAAAATATTTATTATTGCTGCTGTTGTTGTTTTTAATTAAATTTGAAGAGATGCCATTGGTTTTTTGTTGACAATTTGCCAAAAATAATTCAATTGAATTGCAATTCAATGTCGGCTGATGGAAAAAAAATTAAATTATTGGTGTAATATTTTTGTTTGGTGTAATATTTTCCTTAAAAAAATCTGTAGAAATTTAGAGCAAGTAGTTTCTATAGAAAACAAGAAAAAAAATTAAGTGGCCTCTTAGGGGAATTTTTCTCTATAGAAAAACAATTCAGTGTACCTTTAGGACAATTTCTCTCTATAGAAAAACATTTCAGTGTACCTTTAGGATATTTTTTTTATAGAAAAAATTTAGTGGCCCTTTATGCCAATTTTTCTCTATAGAAAAGGATTCATTGGCCCTTTAGGGCATTTTTTTCCATAAAAAAAATCATTGGTCTATTATGGTCATTTTTTCATATAGAAAAAAAAACAGTGGCCCTATAGCAAATTTTTTCTGCAGGGTATTTTTTTCTATAGAACCAAATCTCTGGCTCTTTATGGCAAGTTTTTCTATAGTGGCCCTTAGGGTTAGAGAACAAAATCAGTGGCTCCGTGATTTTTTTCTATAAAAAAAACATTTCCTTAAAGTTCACTGTTTTTTTCTATAGAAAAAAATGAGCTAAAGGGCTACTGAATTTTTTATATAGAAAATCAAAGTTCTAAAGGGTCACAGATTTTTTTGATTAGAAAAACATTGCCCTAAAGTGTCACTGAATTTTTTTCTAGAGAAAAACATTGCTCTAAATGGTCAATGAATTTTTTTCTATTGCCCTAAAGGGCTACTAATTTTTTCTACAGAAAAACAATATTTTTTTATAGAAAATCATCGCACTAAAGGGCCTTTGTAGTTTTTTCTAAAGAAAAAATCTTAAAAGCCTGATGATTCAGCAGTACATAATAAAAAATCTGTAGCCCATTGGGGAATGTTGTTCTTTAGAAAAATCCAGTAGCCCCAATATTACTATAAAATAAGAGGTTTATGGGGTTTTGATTTTTTTTTTAAAGAAATTGCCCTAAGTAGCAAAATTGTCCTATAGAAAGAATAGCCCAAAAATGTTTTGCCTTAGGGCAAACTTGTCTATAGAAAAATTTCAGTAGATCTTAGGTAATTTTTTCTCATAGAAAAGCCACGCTTCAAAGAATGAAGTAGCTCAATTTCTTTCTATGGAGAATTTTATAGAAAAAATTTCCTATGGACTGCTGAATTCTTTTCTGAAGGGCTACTGAGTCAGCAGACATTTAAAAAACAAGTAGGCGTTTTGCCCTTCAGGTCCGTTTTTTAAAGAAATTTTTTACATTTTGTTTTTGCAAAATAGTCAGGTTGAGTCCCAGTTTGTTGAAAGGTTTTTTGTAAAGAAGCAATAAATAGCTTCTGGGGAGAATATCCCAACAAAAAACTAAGGGAACTGATGAGGATGAGTGGCGAGATCCAAAACTATAGTCTTCCCTGCCTTACCTCGGCCAAACATACCCCACTAATAAATAGTTGTTTTTTTTATAAAAACAACAAACTGGGATTCAGCCTGACTATTTTGCAAAATCAAAATACAAATGGTATCCCAAACAACCCGCCAACACTACTGAAAAAGTGTCTTAAAAGCCTAGGGTAATTTTTTTTATAGAAATCCCACTTTTTAGTGAATTATGTAACCCAATTTTTTATGAAGAATATTAAAACATTGCCTTAGGAGCTGCGGATTTTTTTTATAGAAATAAATTCCCTATGGGCTGCTGAATTCTTTTCTGAATGAATACTGAATCAGAAGACATTAAAAACCAGTAGACTTTGAATTCTATTGTAGAATAATTTCAATTTGTTTTCATAAGGAACAATTCTTTATTTTTTTATTTAAAAAAATCTTTTAAATTATTTTAAATTAAATTTAAATTATTTTCTTTTGAACAAGTGCCTTACGAGCATAATATAGAAAAAAAAAATACCTAAGAGCAAACTGATTTTTTAACACAATGAAACTGTGGTTCTAGATCAATATTGCAGTATTCCAATCGTCATAGTTCCACTAGTATGGATTTTAAAGACAATTTTCTAAAGGACTATGATGAATGAACTAACCTCGACTGTTTACAACCGATAATTAATGGCCAACACCCATTCATTCCGACGGACTACAATATAATACCTTAAATGATTTTTTCCCCTTTTGATCTTCCAAATTCATCAGCTAATATGCTAAATAGCCAATCCAGTTTCCTACACACCACCATTTAGTGAAGGAGTTTTAATAGCTTCACTTAAAATATTGCAGAAAAAAACTCCAACTAGTAGTTGTTGATGTCACATGTAATGCCATGATTTCTTTTCACGCTTAAATAAAATTTACTACCAACTGCTGTTCCAACTAAAAGGAAGCCGAATCCTAGAGAGCAATTTCGTTGCATTTCAGTTGATTGCAATTAAATTATTGCTTAGATTGACACGAGTTTTTTCTTATATGCAAAACAGCGAAAATCATGGATGTGCTCCATGCTCATGTTTGCTTCGATACGGATAAGGATATGCCCATGTGCGTTGATATCACAATGAATTATTTTAATTTATATGCAACAAAAAAAAAAAAAAAAAAAAAAAAAACTGCAACATATGAATGTGTATAGATTATGCTCAATAAAAAGGAACTGGCAGCGATTGGAGGGGACAGTGATTAGAACAAAACTTAAAAATCTATTTTAAAAATTCACGCCTATTGGTCTATTGGTCCCTGAAAAAATCTATTTTAAAAATTCACGCCTATTGGTCTATTGGTCCCTGAAAAAATCTATTTTAAAAATTCACGCCTATTGGTCTATTGGTCCCTGAAAAAATCTATTTTAAAAATCCACGCCTATTGGTCCCTGAAAAAAATCTATTTAAAAAATCAACGCCTATTGGTCTACTGGAAAAAATCTATTTTAAAAATCCACGCCTATAGGTCTATTGGTCTACTGGAAAAAATCTATTTAAAAAATCCACGCCTATTGGTCTACTGGAAAAAATCTATTTAAAAAATCCACGCCTATAGGTCTATTGGTCTACTGGAAAAAATCTATTTAAAAAATCCACGCCTATTGGTCTACTGGAAAAAATCTATTTAAAAAATCCACGCCTATTGGTCTACTGGAAAAAATCTATTTAAAAAATCCACGCCTATTGGTCTACTGGAAAAAATCTATTTAAAAAATCCACGCCTATTGGTCTACTGGAAAAAATCTATTTAAAAAATCCACGCCTATTGGTCTACTGGAAAAAATCTATTTAAAAAATCCACGCCTATTGGTCTACTGGAAAAAATCTATTTAAAAAATCCACGCCTATTGGTCTACTGGAAAAAATCTATTTAAAAAATCCACGCCTATTGGTCTACTGGAAAAAATCTATTTAAAAAATCCACGCCTATTGGTCTACTGGAAAAAATCTATTTAAAAAATCCACGCCTATTGGTCTACTGGAAAAAATCTATTTAAAAAATCCACGCCTATTGGTCTACTGGAAAAAATCTATTTAAAAAATCCACGCCTATTGGTCTACTGGAAAAAATCTATTTAAAAAATCCACGCCTATTGGTCTACTGGAAAAAATCTATTTAAAAAATCCACGCCTATTGGTCTACTGGAAAAAATCTATTTAAAAAATCCACGCCTATTGGTCTACTGGAAAAAATCTATTTAAAAAATCCACGCCTATTGGTCTACTGGAAAAAATCTATTTAAAAAATCCACGCATATTGGTCTACTGGAAAAAAATCTATTTAAAAAATCCACGCCTATTGGTGTACTGGAAAAAATCTATGTAAAAAATCCACGCCTATCGGTCTACTTGAAAAAATCTATTTAAAAAATCCACGCCTATTGGTCTACTGGAAAAAAAATCTATTTAAAAAATCCACGCCTATTGGTCTACTGGAAAAAATCTATTTAAAAAATCCACGTCTATTGGTCTACTGGAAAAAATCTATATAAAAATTCCACGCCTATTGGTCTACTGGAAAAAATCTATTTAAAAAATCCACGCCTATTGGTCTACTGGAAAAAATCTATTTAAAAAATCCACGCCTATATGTCTACTGGTCCTTGAAAAAATCTATTTAAAAAATCCACGCCTATATGTCTACTTGTCCTTGAAAAAATTTATTTAAGAAATCCACGCCTTTATGTCTACTGGTCCTTGAAAAAATCTATTTAAAAAATCCACGCCTATGGCTCGGTTGGCCCTTGACAATGGCTCGGTTGGTTGTTGAAAAAATCTATTTAAAAAATCCACTCCTATATGTCTACTGGTCCTTGAAAAAATCTATTTAAGAAATCCACGCCTATATGTCTACTGGTCCTTGAAAAAAAAAAACTGTTTAAAAAATCCACGCCTATTGGTCTACTGGTCTTTGAAAAAATATATTTAAAAATCCACGTCTATTGGTCTACTGGTCCTTGAAAATTCTATTTAAAAAATCCACACCTATTGGTCTACTGGTCCTTGAAAAAATCTATTTAAAAAATCCACGCCTAACGGTCTACGAGTCCTTGAAAAAAATAGAAATTCACGCTTATGGGGCCGAGAGTCATAAAAAAAATATCCATATCCTTCCCCTTACAACCACTGTCCAACAGTAGATCCCAACAGCAGCCGACGGGACACAGTGGTAGGTCGTCATGTTGAGTCAAATTTCGCATTCGAAATTGCATTTTTATCGTTTCATAGAAATGCCAGGCTGGACGAGCTGCCGCTCTACGACGACAACAATTGCTGTCGATATATTTGTGTGTAGAGCCGAACAAAATAGCGAGGAAAATATAATGTGGCACAACGCTGTGCAGCCAGGGTGATAGTGTTGGGTGCGAAATGCACTAAATCGAAAGTGTGATTTAAATAAATTATATAAGTTGTGGTCGACCGAATGAACGACCGGCCGGTCGATTGGATTGGCAGTCATTTGCAGCCATGAAATCACAGCGGTTGAATTCAAGCAATCCAATACTAATAGTTGTTAAATGCAACAACAACAGCACCAACACCAGCAACTGCAACAAAAGGTGCCAACCAACAGTGCAACACATGTACGAGCATATGTTGCTCTTTTGCTCGTACAAGAAATCAGCAAAAGAGTCTTTTGCGGGACCCCCACCACTGTCAGTTGCCAGATTGCTGGCCAAACAGAAATCAATAATTAATACGCGGGCGAATTGGTCAGTTGGAAATTGTTGGTGTCGCTGTTGCTGTTTTGGATGCAAGTACTACTACTACTGCTGGGCTCACGCTGCTGTATGCCACAACATGTTGCATTTCGATTGGTAATAAAATGTTATTGTCTGTTGTCCCCTTCCTCCGGTGTCACGGCTCCGCATTGTGTTATGTGACCATAACGGAGAGGTTGGTTGGTGTTGGCATGATTCACCACCGTATCAACCTTAAATTCGCATAATTTAATTTCTTTTAAGCGATACTTTTAGATGCCATTACTTTTTGTTGTTGTTGCTGTTGTGGTTGGTGTTGTCGACATTAAGGCTTAACACAGCAATAACACCAACAGCAAACACTATACCGGGTAACAAGACAAACGACAACAACATTTGTTTGGACACATACTCATGGTGAGCAAAAACACTTCCCTGTTCCCTAAAAGTTGGTCACACAGAGAAACAAACCACAACGATGACGGACATAAAACAAATTAATGTAGGTTCGCCTCTTGTAGGTAGTTGAAAAAATATTTTCAAAAAAAATCCACGCCTCTTGTAGGTCGTTGAAAAAATATTTTCAAAAGAATCCACGCCTCTTGTAGGTCGTTGAAAAAATATTTAAAAAAAATCCACGCCTCTTGTAGGTCGTTAAAAAAATATTTTCAAAAAAATCCACGCCTATTGTAGGTCGTTGAAAAAATATTTTCAAAAAAATCCACGCCTATTGTAGGTCGTTGAAAAAATATTTTCAAAAAAATCAACGCCTATTGTAGGTCGTTGAAAAAATATTTTCAAAAAAATCCACGCCTATTGTAGATCGTTAAAAAAATATTTTCAAAAAAGTCCCCGCCTATTGTAGATCGGCAATTTAAAAAAACAGCCTTTAAAAAATCTACGCTTCTTGTAGTCATCAAAAATTTTTCTTTCTTGGAGGGTATTTAATATTCGCATAAACCGCATAAAAATCGACGTTTATTTCACATATTGTTGTTGTAGTTTTTGTTGTTGTCTATAAACCTCTTTTGTAGTTGTTTTGTTGTTATTGCGATTATTATATACGCTGTTGATCGGTGTTACTGTTGTTGTTACTACTACTCCAATCGAATGATAGCCCAGGATCGATGCAATGACAGCGAATCACACAACGTTCGGTATGTACGTATGTGCTGCAGAGGGCGGAGGCCTACAATGAAAAGGTGTCAGAAAACAACTTGTCGGAATGCATCTAACAAGAAATTCGTATATATTTTCGAGCTGCAGCTAATGGAATACGGCATGTTTTACCACGCTCGATGACATGAATTGGGCGCGGGCTAACCTTCTTCCACATGGTTGAAATGTTTTCGCCGTGTTGTTGTTCTTCTTGGTGTTGTTGTGGGGTTTTTTTTGTTGTATGTTGTTGGCTGGCTCGCTTGCGGCTTGCTGTTCGTTCGTTCGAGTGGCGAATGTTTTTATTTGTGTTGTCGTTTTTTGTTGTTGTTCCTGGTGATTTCTCCTTGTGGTCTCTTCGAAACTTATGTTACCGTTGATGTTGTTGTTGTTGCTGTTGATTAGTTGTTTGTGTATTTAACGTACCTTGTAGCAATTGCCTGTTGGCCGTTGTTGTTTTACTGTTGAGCAACATGAATTGTTGCTGTAAACTGCTGTTGTTATAAAAGCACACTTTGTTGTTGTTGTGGTTGGAGGGGATTTCTTGCGTTCATCGCCCGATCATCCTTTAATAGTTTGCTTAACGGATTGAGTTAAAAGCATTAGGAGAATGAATTTTTGATATAGAGCATATTAATATTAGGAAAGTAGGTTTGAGGCTTTAAAGATCTTTCTAAAAATATTTTCTGAAGCATTTTTTGAAGAATATGTTTTACGACCTCCAAAAAGTCGATTAATGATTTTTAAGGATTTTTTAAAATTATTTTTAAAGGATCAAGACATGTGTGGATTTTTTAAATGTTTTCTAAGGATGTACGCTCGCGTGGATTTTTTAAAAATATAATTTCAAAGATTTAGACAGACTATTTTTTTAAATATAATTTCAAGGACCTCTAAGCGTGGATTTTTTAAAAATATGTTAAAAGACCTATTAAAAAATATTTTTACATCGCAAATGATGTGTGGACATTGAAAGAGTACAATGTTTGTATCTCGAAATATCATCACCAAAAAAAAAAAAAAAAATACCCAGCAATACCTTGGATGAATCATCCAAACATTTACGCATTCCTTTCTCTTCGTGACAAGGTCTGAACAAGAAATTTCTTGTTCGTCTAAATTAAAATATAAATTAAGTAACTTAACAAAACCCCTAACCTTGATCGAACAAATTAAACCTGTCTTGCCAAAAAACAGGCTGTCCCCAAACCAAGAAGAAGACCTTTATCGGTGACACACACACACATATTCGAATGCATTTGGAATTCTTGGCATTCCAAACACCAAGAAAGCATTTTTAAAAGAATAAACCAAGCGTTTTATTTTAAATCCATTGAAGGAATGCTGCTGCTTCGGCGGCTGCATTAAGCGGCATAGCTTTGTGTCCTACATTCTGAACATGGCCAGTTAAATCTCCTACGCAAACATGGAGAAATTTGTTTCTGTTCTGGCGGAGACAAATGTGATAAAATCTCAATTTCATGATGATGCTGATGATTTGATATTTCACAAGGTGATGCAAAGCAAAGATGGAGGGGTCGGTGTAGGAGGAGGCAATACATTCTAGATGTTTTTATTCGTTCGATTCTTTACCAGTCTAAATAAATCACCCAAAAAACCGCCAACAACACTTCAATGAATGAATATCGCTTTTTGGGGGCTTTTTTGTTGTTATTCGGTAAATCCGCCTAAGGCGGTGGTGGTTGGTGTTGATGGCAGATTTTATTTATAAACCTTGTTAGAATTTATCTTTATGACCATTTTTTATTTGCGAATATAGAATTTGTCGTCGTGGTTATTGTTGTTGTTGTCGATTTTGGGGGATCACAACAAATACTACTTTGTCGCATGTAGTTTTTGTTGTTATCATAAAAAACCCAACCTAAATTAATAGTCGTTGACACAATGTACAAAGGAATGGGGAATCATACCAATAAAGTATATCTACAGGGTTCGGCTTTGAAATTTGGGAGCCATTTTCGGAGATTATTTTTTAAAAACGAAAAGTTTCATAAACTTGGATTTTTAATATATATATTTTAAGGACTCTTAGAACCCTAAGCATGGATTTTTTAAAAGTATTTTTTAAGAACTCTTAAACTCTAAAATGTGAATTTTTTAATTAGATTCGTTTCAAGGACTTCAAGGACTCTCAGAACCTCCATCTTTTAAAATATATTTGCTCAAGAACTAGTAAACCTATAAGCATGCATTGTTTAAATATATATTTTTAAGGACTCTTACAACTCTAAGCGTTGATTTTTTAATGTATTTTGTAATAAACCCGTAGAACTCTAAGCGTGAATTTTTAAAATATTTTTTTCAATGACTCTTAAAACCCTATGCGTGGATTTTTTTAAATACATATTTTTAAAGGACCCATAGTCCAATAGGCGTGGATTTTTTAAACTGATTTTTCCAAGCATCAATAGTCCAAAATTTCTGGATTTTTTAAGTAGATTTTTTCAAGGACTAATGGACCAATAGGCTTGGTTTTTTTAAATATATTTTTTCAAGGATCAACACTTCCGTAAGCGTGGATGTTCTTCAATAGATTTTTTTCACGGACTAAGAGCTTCATATAAGTGGATTTTTTAAATTGAATTTTTCAAGGACTAACAGTTCCTTAAGCGAGGATTCTTTGAATTTATTTTTTCAAGGACCAACACCCCTAAAAGTAATTTTTAAGTATATTTTTGCCAGGAATCTTGAACTCCGTGAATTTCTTTAGGAATATTTGCAGAATTTTTGGCGTGAATTTTTTAAAGAATATTTGAAGGTTTTAAGGTGTGAATTTCTTTCTTGAGGAATATTTGCAGATTTTTAGGCATATTTTTAATGTTTCAAAATTTTTAGGAATGATAAGCAATATTTACAGATTTTTAGACGTGGTTTTTCTTAAGGAATATTTGCAGATATTTAGACGTGCTTTTCTTATGGAATATATACTGATGTATAAGCGTGCCTTTGTTGGGAAATATTTAAAGATTTCTAGGGAATCTTGACAGATTTTTAGGCGTGGATCTCCTTATCAATATATGTAGGCTTGGATCTCTAAAGGAATATTTGAAGACGTCGATTTATTAGAGACTCTTTTGTGGACCTGAATTTCTTTAGGAATGGTTATATGCGTGGATTTATTGTGGCATATTTTTTGGCTAATAACGACAGGCCAATTTGGTCGCTATAAGACATATGTAATATATACGATACCAAATAAAGGGTAGATCATTCTACAGGACCTTTTCATGGTCGTCATAACCGATATGTCGTTTTAAATGGTATCGTTTTATACACTCTCGAATGTATATTAGGCGCAGAGTTCTTCAGAAATGTATTTAAGCTTGGATTTCTTAAGGCATATATTTAGGCGTAGATTTCTTAAGCCATATTTTTAGGCGTGGTTTTCTTAAGGCATATTTTTAGGCGTGAATTTCTTAAATCATATTTTTAGGCATGGATTTCTTAAAGCATATTTTAGACGTGGATTTCTTACATCTTATTTTTAGGCGTGGATTTCCTAAAGCATATTTTTAGGCATGGATGTCTTAAAGCATATTTTTAGGCGCGGATTTCTTAAGGCATATTTTAGGCATGGATGTCTTAAAGCATATTTTTAGGCGTGGTTTTCTTAGATCATTTAGGCAGAAATTAATTGATTTATTTTTTACATTTTTTCAAAGTTCCTGAACTTGTCCCTGAGTATTACATTCCAGGCTGGATACTGTATATAAGCCCATATCAAAAACTACTTTAACTTGTAGTCAAAATATTTTGGAGGCTATTAATGGCAGACATTAACTGATTTCAGAAGGGTTTCTTTTAAAATGCGGCATCGGTGGGATTACCTTTTGTTCGGCTGTCTTCGCATCGGTTGCAGTTAATTTTTTCACAATTTATTTTCTCATTTTTTGTGTTTTTTGTTTTTTAGTTAAAGAAATCAAATTCATAAGAGATTAGTCAGCACGGATTGCTAGTAGTTGATGTTGTTGTGGTGCTGTGTTTTCGGTTTATTAATGATTATGGTTTTATTAACACTTGTTTATGTCACACGGGCTTATCCATGATTGTAGAGCGGACGGATGCTAACTGAAATTAAGGTTAAATTAAGCAGTTAACACACTATTTGTTGTCCGGCAAGGGCTACGAACACACCCGCTAAACAGATGAGCCACAACAACAACGATAACAACTGGTCAGTTTAATTTTTAAAGTGTCAACGTTAAAGTGTTGCAGTCGATGGTTACGAGAGCTTGTTATTCATGTATTTTATTATGGGTCTTAATAGGTTTTTCCTTGAAAGCCGAATGTAAAATTATAATTTCTTTTTAACACAAGAATAACAACAACGACACCAACTGAAACAACACAAAGTAATGGAATTAACATTTTTTATGGCAATGGAAATATTTTACATCTTAACAAGATTAAGCAAAAAATGACAAACAAAATACTTTAAGCACAGAATTGAACTTAACGCCAAGAAAAGACCATCAGCTATGCTGGGTATGCCTGTGTGTAGTATGTATGTCAGTCCGTCTCCCCTTTTTACCAGTTCACATTTGATGGCATTCGACAACGAAGGCGACACAAGGTGACACATGCCAATATGTGTTAAGAATACAAATCACCGGTTAAAGTGAAACATCAGCGGACAGCAGAACGAGCACAGAAGAAAAAAATAATCATGATTGGCGAAGTTATTCACCAAGGAATTTTGAAATGTGTTTTTTTCTTCTTCTTTTTTGCTTTCATGATAGGAATTGCTTCCTCAATACTTCTTTCTATATGAAATGGAATGGTCGCGTGTCATATAAATATTATACTTGGTGCTGGTATTTTGCTTCCCTTTTTGTAGTTGTTGTTGTTGTTGTTAGTAATTTTTTTGGTTAACATTCTGTTTGGTTGGAACGAGCAAAAATGCTAATGGGAATAATATGTAAACGTTAAGGCTTTCATGTTTGCGCCTGATGGAGCGTGTTTGAACGCCAACTACAAGGTAACCCTCCAGATTTTTTGGTTTTGTCATAAGCCCAAAAGAAAACAAAATAGCTGCCTCCCATGGAACAAGCGCCCAAAACTCACACACTCACCTTTTTGCAGGGGCACCCAAACATGAAACACCACCAAATATTCCATACAAATTGCCAACCAACAACCACTTCAAAGTGTTTCGAAATGGATGGCATTTTTTCGATTGGTTGACTTGACTTTGATTTTGATTTTTGCCTGGGCTAACAATTTTGTTGTAGTTGTTGATGTTTGGCCAATGTCTCCTGCACCACCACTCAATATTCGACAAATTTACTGACATCCAACATCAAGTTAAACAAATATCAGAAATTGCTGTAAGAAAAATAAAAACTGAAACAATTTGTAGGCAGCTAGAATTGTGTGTGTTTATACCCTACACAACTATGTTGTCAGGATATTATAGTTTTGTGCAGCCCCAAGAGTTTGTAACGCAGTGAAATATTGATCATAGATCGTCATATCTCGACTAGCTGAGTCTATAGGCATGTGAGTCTTGTAAACACTACACAGGCTATAGCGTATATATTCTATATTCTATTTACCCCTGAAAACATAGACCCGAGAAGTTGATGGTATATCCAAGAGGAGTGGTTGACCTTTAAATTGATACCAATTATATTGTCGTATGTACTCGGATATGGAGGTTACACTTAAATATTTACGGGTGCTTACGTAGTCATTCGCCGATCGCTTTGAAATTTTCCATGAGGTTCCAGGTATGGTCAAGGATAACGCCTATAATTTTCGTTGATGATCAGATAATTATTTGAAGGGAATCTGGACGTGTATAAGACTGAGAGTACTTCAGAAAATCTTGTTTAAAAATCTATCCTTAGGAGGCTGTTCGTCATTCAGAAAATTTTCTTTAAAAATCCAAGCTAAGCCTAATTCTAGTCCCTCAGAAAGTATTTTTTAAAATACACGCTTAAGAGTCTGGTAGTCCTTCATAAGATATTTTTTAAAAATCCACGCTTATGAGCCTGGCAGTCCAAGAGAAAAAATCATTAAAAATGCATGCTTAGAAGCCTGGTAGTCCTTCAGAAAGTAGTATTTAAAAATCCACACTTAGGAGCCTGGTTTCTTTAGAAAATATTCTTGAAAATCCACGCTTATGAGCTAGTCCTCCAGAAAAAAAACGTAAAAATCCAGATTTATAAGCCTGATAGTCCTTCAGAAAATATTCTTTGAAAACCAAGCCTTAGAAGCCTGGCTGTCATTCATACTTTTTAAAAATCCACGCTTTTTAAAAATTCTTTCTTATGAATCTGGTAGTCCCTCAGAAAATATTATTTAAAAATCCACACTCATGAGCCTGATAGTCCTTCAGAAAATAATCTTTAGAAGTCTAGTTGTCCTTCAGAAAATGTTTTTCTTATTTACGTTCTTTAAAAATCATTTCTTATGGACCTGGTAGTTCTTCAGAAAATATTATTTAAAAATCCAGGCTTAGAAATCTGGTAGTCCTTCAGAAAATATTCTTTATAAATCCTCGTTTTAGGAGCCATCAAAAAAATACTGTAAAAATTCACTCTAAGGAGTGAGCCTGAAAAGGCATAGGAGCCTGAAAAGTCACGTTTATTTATGTGTCCTTCGGAAACATTCTTTTGACTCCACAACTAAAAAATGTGGTCATAGCAAAACCATTCTGAATAAATTAATTTGCTCACTTTCTAAATCTCCTGAATGTAATATTAAAATATATGACTATAATTATTCAAAACATTTCAAATATTTTGGAAATGTAAAACCCCCAAATACAACTGTAATATTTTTCAATTTCACAATAGGCCATCGCGGTTGTACTTCCCATAACTCACACACAAATAATTAATTTCGGAACTTCATCAATGAACTCATATTTTCCCATATTCAAAACCAACTGCTGAAGACCACGACTTGACCACAAACCTTAATAACCAAAAATATTTACCCAACAATTTAGTTGACAAATTATAGTTTAAACGATTTAAAAAACAACAAATAAAACAAACAACAATAACAATAACAATACAGGCAACGTGAAATGGTTACGCACGTAAATACAAAAGAAATCTAAAAAACAAAAACATAAAGTGTTTCTCACAGAAAAAGGCAAACAAAAAACGCCCGCCACTGCCACCAAATCACCTCGACTTGTCATTTAGAGATCAGCAGACCACAAAGAGCTTCTCCATGATGATCCGTCGACAAGAACCCTGTCATGTCACAACCATACAAAATCCTATTAGATGGACTCGAAATATGAGTGACTGACTAAATGTCATTCAGTCGGCATGTCAGGTTATTTGTTGATCTCTATTCTTTTGATAAGAGAATTGCACACTGAGAATGAATGATTGCATAAGGCCAACAAACCCACCGTCCATCCATCCGATCGTCATCCATATCTAGCTGCCAAAGCAGGCCAACAATACAACAACTCATTTATCTTTACATTCAACACTTTGTAGCCACAATTACTCATGGCCATTTGTATGGATGCTTGGATAAATGTTTCAGCTACAGATTTATCTACACAAAGAAAGGCAGAGACACTCTAGCGGAACATCACTTGATGGCTATTAATGATGCACAGTGGTCAAGGGCGAGTACTTGTTCCTATTCTTTTTGAAAAAGAAGACACACATGCGATTTTTCCTGAAGACAGCTAACGAACTGAAAACTCCATGTTAATGGACCTTTAAGACCTTAAAAAATATTTCTTAAAATCCACGCCTATTAGGCTGATAGTCCTTGAAAAATATTCCTTAAAAATCTACGCCTATTATGCTGATGGTCCTTAAAAAAATATTCCTTAAAAATCTACGCCTATTATGCTGATGGTCCTTAAAAAAATATTCCTTAAAAATCTACGCTGATGGTCCTTAAAAAAATATTCCTTAAAAATCTACGCCTATTATGCTGATGGTCCTTGAAAAAAATTCCTTAAAAATCCACCCTTATTATGCTGGAGGTCCTTAAAAAAATATTCCTTAAAAATCTACGCCTATTATGCTGATGGTCCTTAAAAAAATATTCCTTAAAAATCTACGCCTATTAGGCTGATGGTCCTTAAAAAAATATTCCTTAAAAATCTACGCCTATTAGGCTGATGGTCCTTAAAAAAATATTCCTTAAAAATCTACGCCTATTAGGCTGATGGTCCTTAAAAAAATATTCCTTAAAAATCTACGCCTATTAGGCTGATGGTCCTTAAAAAAATATTCCTTAAAAATCTACGCCTATTAGGCTGATGGTCCTTAAAAAAATATTCCTTAAAAATCTACGCCTATTAGGCTGATGGTCCTTAAAAAAATATTCCTTAAAAATCTACGCCTATTAGGCTGATGGTCCTTAAAAAAATATTCCTTAAAAATCTACGCCTATTAGGCTGATGGTCCTTAAAAAAATATTCCTTAAAAATCTACGCCTATTAGGCTGTTGGTCCTTGAAAAATATTTTTCAAATAATCCACGATTATTGGTCTGTAGGTCCTTGAGAAAATTTCTTTAAACAATCCACGATTATTGGTCTGTAGGTCCTTGAGAAAATTTCTTTAAAAAAATCCACGATTATTGGTCTGTAGGTCCTTGAGAATTTTTTTTTTAATCCACGCTTATTGGTTTATAGGTCCTTGAGAAAATTTCTTTTTTTAAATCCACGCTTATTGGTCTATAGGTCCTTGAGAAAATTTCTTTTACAAAATCCACGCTTATTGGGCTGTTGGTCCTTCTTTTAAAAATTTTATTGATGTAGTGATCCTTTTTCTTTAAAAAATCCACGCTTATTGGTGTAGTGGTCCTTGAAAAGTGACCTTTAAAAAATCCACGCTTATTGATGTAGTGGTCCTTGAGAAAATTTCTTTAAAAAATCCACGCTTATTGGTGTAGTGGTCCTTGAAAAGTGACCTTTAAAAAATCCACGCTTATTGGTCTGTAGGTCCTTGAAAAGTATCCTTTAAAAAATCCAAGCTTATTGGGCTGTTGGTTCTTTAAAAAATATTCTTTAAGAAATCCACACTTATTGGTCTGTAGATCCTTGGGAAAATTTCCACGCTTATCGGTCCACTGGTCCTTGAACAAATATTCTTTAAACACTCGCGCTTAGTAGGAGTCTCCCTGCCTCGAAACCACTGTACCTCACATTTGACAAATCTGACAACTGTTGCAGTTCCGACAGGTATTGTTTTGTATATGTGTGTTTGTTTGTATTTTAGGTTTATTTGTAGTCTCGATTATTTGTTCACACGGCTCCTACACATGATTAACTGCTTTAAGATGTGATCCATGCCGACCGATACAAGCGGGCTTTTAGTCCATACAACAAACAAAGATTACACACGGAGAACACAAAAATACATTTTCTTGAATGAAAAAACACCTGAAATTAATTGACTTCCCATTGATGGTGGCAATGGTGACAGTAAAAGACACACGCATCTCCGAAATAACAATGTAATATAGCCAGAGGAGTAGTTCCGAAGTTCCATTTACATATATAGAAAACAATAGATACCCTATACCTTATGCTCGGCGGCGCACCCCTTTTTCCTCACACACAGATAACTGTGGGATTTTCATTGAGCAGACGACCTGAATGCCAAACAAAAGTTAAACGTTTTTTGTACTCAACCGCCACATTTCCATTACAACGGGGCAAAAGTCATTGAGCGTACAAGCTTTTGACCGAAAACAATACGAAGCCATGGGCAATATTAACATAAGTTTTCAGGGGATTTGCGTAAATTATGAACGACATTTTTTACTGGTCTTTTTTTTCAATTCATTCATTCATCGTTTTGGAAAATCGATAACAGACAAAGAAG
This sequence comes from Musca vetustissima, assembly GCF_032173495.1. Taxonomy (NCBI): domain Eukaryota; kingdom Metazoa; phylum Arthropoda; class Insecta; order Diptera; family Muscidae; genus Musca; species Musca vetustissima. The sequence goes on along the minus strand of NW_026881570.1, from coordinate 18,266 downwards.
TGCTGGAAGAAAGCGGTTTTTGACTTTGACAATGAATTAATACAACCCCCACAAAAGAAGACAAAGGTCTTCCGAGAGAAGTCCAAAATATTTTCTTATGGAACTTTCCTGAAGGACCAGTAGACCAATAGGCGTGGATTTTTAAATAAAGTTTCCTGAAGGACCAGTAGACCAATAGGCGTGAATTTTTAAAGAATATTTCTTCAAGGACCAGTAGACAAATAGGCGTGGATTTTTAAAGAATATTTCTTCAAGGACCAGTAGACAAATAGGCGTGGATTTTTAAAGAATATTTCTTCAAGGACCAGTAGACAAATAGGCGTGGATTTTTAAAGAATATTTCTTCAAGGACCAGTAGACAAATAGGCGTGGATTTTTAAAGAATATTTCTTCAAGGACCAGTAGACAAATAGGCGTGGATTTTTAAAGAATATTTCTTCAAGGACCAGTAGACAAATAGGCGTGGATTTTTAAAGAATATTTCTTCAAGGACCAGTAGACAAATAGGCGTGGATTTTTAAAGAATATTTCTTCAAGGACCAGTAGACAAATAGGCGTGGATTTTTAAAGAATATTTCTTCAAGGACCAGTAGACAAATAGGCGTGGATTTTTAAAGAATATTTCTTCAAGGACCAGTAGACAAATAGGCGTGGATTTTTAAAGAATATTTCTTCAAGGACCAGTAGACAAATAGGCGTGGATTTTTAAAGAATATTTCATCAAGGACTTAAAGACATTTAGACGAGGATTTGAAAAAAATATTTTGTCAATAACCAGTAGACCTTTACACGTGTATATTATAGGTGTGGATTTTAAAGCAGATTATTGTATAATTTTTGTATCATTTTTTTCGAAAATCCACACGTATAGAACCCCAAGGCTCTATTAAGGGGACCCCCATTCTCGGGGTCAACATTTTTTTGTTTTAATTCAAATCTACACTAATTCAAGAATGTCTCTACAAAATTTTAAGTGAAAATCTCAAGAACTCTTGAAGATATAGCCGATTTATTGTGTCAGCATCAAGTGACGGCTAAAGGGCTTCTAAAACTTTAAACGCGTTTTTCTCTTTTGTGAATGGCGGGCACGATAACTCAAAAACTAGTAACCCAATCGATTCCAAATTTTTACACGTTTCTCTGTGAGTATATAGCTATCGTAAGAACTAGGATAAAGTCAATCGGTGAAGGTCTTCCTTATTTTTTAACTTGTTTTTTGGTCAAAAATCGGCGATTTTCCAAAAATATTTTTTCAAAGGTCCGCCATTTTGTTAATATCAGAGCGAAGTCAATAATACTAGTTCATACGAGAGCTAGACATGTACTCTTTCTAACACCGTTGGAATTTTCTTATTCCGATGTTCCAGTGAGGAGTTATCATGCCCGCCATCAAAAATAAGGACTTTTCTTTAATCACAAAAAACAACAACAAGACAACAACAATTTTTGTGTAAATTATTTATCTTCTCTTTTAAATCTTCAAATATATATGTGCAAAGTTACAAACCTTAACAAGCATTGGTATTGATTTACCAGCCCATTTAAAATCTTAAAAATAAAAAAAAAATTAGAATGGGGGGGTTCCCTTAAACCAATCCAATGCTAGACCAAATTCGGATTTGTTTAGGAATAATTTTTAAAACTCTGCAGGTCAATATTGGATTTTATAGGAATAATTTTGGAACATCTTGCAAGTCAACCTCTTATATTTGATATATTAAATCCAAAGATATTTCAATCATTTAAGATCTTACGTTGGTGATATGTAGCGCCTCTTTATGTCTTTAAATGCCCTCAAACTTCATTTTGAAAACATTATAATTTTAAATCCTCGTCAAAAGGCAGATAATACTATTGTTAGAAATTCGGGGTTTTTTCAATTCAATTTATGAATGAAATCCGAATCTGAATATCAAAAGCTTTTCGGTTAGTTGATCTGTTTGGGTGGTTTTTTATGATTGAATTTTGATCGTTTTCTCCGCTCTCCCCGCCAGACGGCTGTCAATGTGACCTCATTAATGTAAATTATGATCAGTAACACACAGAAAACAGATTTATCGATATCTATTCAAATTTCGAAATAATAAAAAAGACGACAATACAAATACCCGGAACTAAGTTGTTGTCATTCTTGTCGTAGTTTGTTGTTGTTGTTGCAGTTGTTGGTGTTGTGGCGGTGGCGTTGTACAACAATAACCACGAAATAGGTGGAAACACACACGATTAGTGTTCGATAAAGAGAATTATGATCTAATTTTGAAATGTTTCTGTGTCTGTTTTCGAGATTAAAATCTCTCTGCGGATTAAGTAACACTTTGCTTGGACATGAGATGATACCGTTTATTATCTGTTGGTTGCCAGCCTGCCTGGTCATTTGAATTTTTATTTATTGCGACTGCTTTTTCAATTCAATAAAATACAAAACCAACAAGAAACAGAGTCACTCTAAATCTTAAGTATTTTTTTACGATCCGATCCGGTCCAAATTCATTCAATAATATGGGACAAAAGAAACTGTTGTTGTTATGTGAGTTCGTTCTTTTTGTCATTTCAAGAGGTTTTTGTGCTGTGGAATTATTCAAAGCTAACGGGGGGTGGGTGGCGGACGTATTCAATTCGAATGCTAATCTTAGAGTAAACATCGATAATAATTTAAATAAATCTTTATTTATTTCTTATTCAGATTCCGAGATGACTAATATGATGAGGGTGGTGGTAGCAGCGATGCTGCTGCCATAAACAAGACTTTTTTGACTGACGATCTGAATGAAAAGATAACCAAAACTGGTTTAAATCATTTCGAAAAAAAAACATTTTAACTGTTAAATTGAATTATTTTGTTTAATACGTTGTTGAAGGTTAAGTGGTTTCAGTATGAATGAATTTAAGAAGGCTTAGTAAGAGTCGTATAATGTTATGCTATTTATTTCAATGAATATCACTAAAGTCCGTGGGAAAGATGTTACTAGTTTATTGGGAACTATTATAAATTTTGTCATCATTTCACGAAATGGATATATTTTAAACTTTGAATTTTAGAGTCCATAGTTGGTTAATACTTAGTGAAAAATATTCTTTAAAAATCCACGCTCATTGTTCAGCAGGTCCTTGAAAAATATTGGTATGCTGGTTCATGAAAAAATATTCTTTAAAAATCCACGCCTATTGGTCTTCTGGGCCCTTGAAAAAATATTCTTTAAAAATCCACGCCTATTGGTATGCTGGTTCATGATTGCTATTGATCTACAGCAGGTCCTTGGAAAAAATATTTCTTTAAAAATGGTATGCTCAGCAGGTCCTTGAAAAATATTCTTTAAAAACCTACGCCTATTGGTATGCTGGTTCATGAAAAAATATTCTTTAAAAATCCACGCCCATTGGTATGCTGGTTCATGAAAACATATTCTTTAAAAATCCACGCCTATTGGTATGCTGGTCCATGAAAAAATATTCTTTAAAAATCCACGCCTATTGGTATGCTGGTCCATGAAAAAATATTCTTTAAAAATCCACGCCTATTGGTATGCTGGTCCATGAAAAAATATTCTTTAAAAATCCACGCCTATTGGTATGCTGGTCCATGAAAAAATATTCTTTAAAAATCCACGCCTATTGGTATGCTGGTCCATGAAAAAATATTCTTTAAAAATCCACGCCTATTGGTATGCTGGTCCATTAAAAAATATTCTTTAAAAATCCACGCCTATTGGTATGCTGGTCCATGAAAAAATATTCTTTAAAAATCCACGCCTATTGGTCCAAATCCACCTCTGCATTTTCGTTTTTTGTTTTTGGTTTCTTTTCAAAAGTAAAGGTTTGTTGTAAAGTTGCTCCCATTTATTCAGAATAAACGTTTGTAATGCTACACCGAAAAAAAAGCGGAAACTTTTTTGTTGTCTCGAGTCCAACTCGACGCTCTATGAGTGGCCAATATGGAATAGTATCGTATCGTATGGTGGTGGTGTTGGTGGCATTGGCATAAACGTATGCAAGCCCAGATAATGATCTTCATTCTTTACGAACCCATTTATCAGTTCTACTTTGACGGCATACAGCGCGAGGACAACAATTGATATTAAGATGCCATGCTGTGCTGGCGGGATGGCTGGAATAGCTTGAGCTGGAACATACGCTCCCACCATTTGTCGAGCAAAAGGAGAGCACCCATAAGCACCACCACCACCAGTGCGACTAATGCCGACATCATCAACAAGAAGGGCGTCTCATTTCCATGCCACGAGAGATGCATAGATTTGCCTAGATCTTGAAGATAGATTAGCTGCAAGAATTTGTTTGCATTTCGGGGCATCAGGCTGCCTGGCTGGCAGCAGGCAGGCCGACCGGCGTACGAATAGTTCGTATAAATAATTCACTTTGAATTGGCGTTGATTTGTCAACATGACACACATTTGTGTTCTACAATCCACAATTTGTTTCCCATTTTTTGCTTTCTGTTTGTGGTGGTGGTGGGTACGCGTGCGCGGCAACTTTTGTAAATTGTATGCCGAAGGACCCATGCCATGATTTGAGTTTGGAGGTTTTGTGGAAAGAAAAAAAAGGAATTGTTGAAAATAGTTTATATGAGAGAGGATATCATTACCACCACGCATAGGGGACAGGGTGCGGATTAAGATACGAACGAATTTTGAGAAAAATTCTTTAAAAAAACCCACGCTTATTGGTCTGAAGGTTCTTGAGAAAATTTGTTTAAAAAATCCACGCTTATTGGTCTGAAGGTTCTTGAGAAAATTTGTTTAAAAAATCCACGCTTATTGGTCTGAAGGTTCTTGAGAAAATTTGTTTAAAAAATCCAGGCTTATTGGTCTGAAGGTTCTTGAGAAAATTTGTTTAAAAAATCCACGCTTATTGGTCTGAAGGTTCTTGAGAAAATTTGTTTAAAAAATCCACGCTTATTGGTCTGAAGGTTCTTGAGAAAATTTGTTTAAAAAATCCACGCTTATTGGTCTGAAGGTTCTTGAGAAAATTTGTTTAAAAAATCCACGCTTATTAGTCTGTAGGTCCTTGCGAAAATTTGTTTAAAAAATCCAGGCTTATTGGTCTGTAGGTCCTTGAAAAAAATTGTTTAAAAAATCCACGCTTATTGATCTGTTTGTCCTTGAGAAAATTTGTTTAAAAAATCCACGCTTATTGATCTGAAGGTCCTTGAGAAAATTTGTTTAAAAAATCCAGGCTTATTGGTCTGAAGGTCCTTGAGAAAATTTGTTTAATAAATCCAGGCTTATTGGTCTGAAGGTCCTTGAGAACATTTGTTTAAAAAATCCACGCTTATTGTTCTGTAGGTCCTTGAGAAAATTTCTTTAAAAAATCCACGCTTATTGGTCTGTAGGTCCTTGAGAAATTTTTTTTTAAAAAATCCACGCTTATTGGTCTGTAGGTCCTTGAGAAAATTTCTTTAAAAAATCCACGCTTATTGGTCTGTAGGTCCTTGAGAAAAATCCTTTAAAAAATTTACGCTTATTGGTCTGTAGGTCCTTGAGAAAGTTTATTTTAAACATCCACGCTTATTGGTCTTAGGTTCTTGAAAAATTAGTCTTTAAAAATCCACGCTTATTGGTCTTAGGTTCTTGAAAAAATAGTCTTTAAAAATCCACGCTTATTGGTCTGTAGGTCCTTGAGAAAATTTATTTCAAAAATCCACACTTATTGGTCTGGAGGTCCTTGAGGAAGTTTATTTAAAAAATCCATGCTTATTGGTCTGTAGGTCCTTGAGATAGTTTATTTAAAAAATCCACGCTTATTGGTCTGTAGGTCCTTGAGAAAAATTTGTTTAAAAAATCCACACTTATTGGTCTGTAGGTCCTTGAGAAAATTTGTTTAAAAAATCCACGCTTATTGGTCTGTAGGTGTTTGAGAAAATTTCTTAAAAAATCTGTAGGTCCTTGAGAAAATTTCTTAAAAAAATCCACGCTTATTGGTCTGTAGGTCCTTGAAAAAATATCTTTAAAAATCCATGCTTATTGGTCTGCAGGTCCTTGAGAAAATTTCATTAAAAAATCCATGCTTATTGGTCTGCAGGTCCTTGAGAAAATTTCATTAAAAAATCCACGCTTGATGGTATGTAGGTCCTCCTTTTTATTCAGGTCCTTGGAGGCTCTTCTCTCTATAGAAAACATTTCGTAGGCCATCGATCTATAGCAGACCCTTGGGTGTATTATTTTCACTTAGTTAAATTTTTCCACACCCTGATCTACCTTAAAATTATTATATATGTATGTCGTTGATGTCTGTGTACCCACAACATGTAAATCCATTACCAACACCACCTCCGTTTTTATCCTCCGTCCACATTTGTTAATCGGCACATTTTAACATTTTGTGTAAATTAATAAGTACGTGACACTTGGTGATCTCTCCCGGTCCGACTTGGTGGTACAAAGATTTGAATTTATTACAGTTGTTGGTGTTGTGGTTGTTGTTGCTGGTACTGTAGTGAGAAAATGCTTGTTGATGTTGTTGTTAACAACAGCGCGGCTATAACATTTCATTGCAGAATGTGACATTTGTACCGATGTTGCTGCCTGTTTTGCATTTTCGGAACAAATTTAATGGGTGAATGGGCGTGTGTGTGTATGTTTGTGAGTGAGTGAAGGGTGGGGGAAATACTTTTTGAAATGGAATTCTTATCATTAGCCAGTGATCTGTATAAGGAAGCGCGTGTATGAATGTTAACAACGGCAGCCAACCGCCCGCCGATCATAAGATTCGAAGTCGAACGATAGTGTCGAAGTTATAATTTGGCCTTTTATGACACTTTGTTTCCCCTCTCAGGGGTGATGAGGATTTTTTGACTTCACCACCAAAATGAGTTTCATTTGTTAACGCGGGAGTCATCAAAAGCCAACCATCGAGTCAGTCACATAGCCAGCCAAATGTTAGGTAGGCCATCAGACCCAACCAACACCACCACCAACGGCGTCAAAAAGTGAATGTATGTAAATTCAGGCGATTTATCGCTTATAGCAATCTAAGCGGGAGCTTTGCTTGTTGGCTTGTTTTAAAACGCTTGGTGAGTAAGCTTGCAGTTTTATTGATTACCGGCGACAATGTGGTGTCTTTGGTAATAATGTGTTGATGTTGATGGCTCTGCGGATGCTGTTGATAATGACGATGATGCTTTCCAAGTTATATTGCAAAATTAAGACAAAAATACAATTCGAAGTGGCACATTGCGGTTTCAAAACCCCCCAAAACAATATAAAAATAAGTCATAAACAATGAATCACAAGAGTTGTGGAGAATTGTAAAGGTTAAATACCCTACACCGAAAATAAACAATTATTTAGGCCTTCCAGAGAATCGGATGAACCCTCAAAAGGAAATTATGAAAAATCTCTACATAGGGGTCTAATTGTCCAGGTTTATTGGACTCCAAGTCCTTTCCCTTAAAAAATGCACGCTTATTGGTCTACTTTAAAAAATCCACGCTTCTAGGTCTGTAGGTCCTTGCAAAATTTTCTTTAAAAATGGGGACGTTGGTCCTTGCAAAATTTTCTTTACAAATGTCACGCTTATGGGGACGTTAGTCAGTCTGTAGGTCCTTGAGAAAATTTACTTTAAAAATCCATGCTTATTTGTCTGCAGGTCCTTGAGAAAATTTACTTTAAAAATCCACGCTTGAAGGGCTTTGGGCCCTTGAGAAAATTTACTTTAAAAATCCACGCTTGAAGGGCTTTGGGCCCTTGAGAAAATTTACTTTAAAAATCCACGCTTGAAGGGCTTTGGGTCCTTGAGAAAATTTACTTTAAAAATCCACGCTTATTGGTCTTTGGGTCCTTGAGAAAATTTAATTTAAAAATCCACGCTTGAATGGCTTTGGGTCCTTGAGAAAATTTACTTTAAAAATCCACGCTTGAAGGGCTTTGGGTCCTTGAGAAAATTTAATTTAAAAATCCACGCTTGAAGGGCTTTGGGTCCTTGAGAAAATTTACTTTAAAAATCCATGCTTATTTGTCTGCAGGTCCTTGAGAAAATTTCTTTAAAAAATCGTCTGTTAGTGGTCTGTGGTCCTTGAGAAAATTTCTTTAAAAAATCCTCTGTTAGTGGTCTACAGGTCCTTAAGAAAATTTACTTTAAAAATCCCCGCTTATTGGTCTACAGGTCCTTGATAAAATTTACTTTAAAAATCCACGCTTCTTGGTCTATAGGTCCTTGCAAAATTTCTATTAAAAAATCCACGCTTCTTGGTCTGTAGGTCCTTGCACAAATTTCTTCAGAATATCCACGCTTCTTGGTCTGCAGGTCCTTGTAAAATTTCCATTATAATATCTACGCTTATTGGCCTGTAGGTCCTTGTAAAATTTCCTTTAATAAATCCACGTTTCTTGGTCTGTAGGTCCTTGCAAATTTTTCTTTAAAAAATCCCCGCTTCTTGGTCTGTTGGTCCTTGAGAAAATTTGTTTAAAAAATCCACGTTTCTTGGTCTGTAGGTCCTTGCAAAATTTTCTTTAAAAAATCCCCGCTTCTTGAGAAAATTTGTTTAAAAAATCCACGCTTCTTGGTTTACAGGTCCTTAAAAAATTTACTTTAAAAATCCACGCTTATTGGTCTGCAGGTCCTTGAAAAAATTTACTTTAAAAATCCACACTTATTGGTCTGCAGGTCCTTGAGAAAATTTACTTTAAAAATCCACGCTTATTGGTCTGCAGGTCCTTGAAAAAATTTACTTTAAAAATCCACACTTATTGGTCTGCAGGTCCTTGAGAAAATTTACTTTAAAAATCCACGCTTATTGGTCTGCAGGCCCTTGAGAAAATATCCAAATATCCTTGAAAAAATCCAAGCTTAAAGGGCTGTTGGTCCTTAAAAAATATATTTAAAATATCCTTCGTTGTAGGGTAGGGTGTAGTGGGTTTCAGGAATTATCCAGCCTCCTCATGGTCTTTACTCATGCGGATTTTTTATTACTTAACCAATAACCACTGAACAACGAACAACCAATTACCAATCGAAACTGGATCCATGTTTTTAGTCTAACAAATGTAGCAACATACGAAGTAATTCCAACAAATAGAGTTGTTGCATGCATGCATGCGGTTAAATGAATGTGGCAAGTCTGCAAAACTGATGACGACTTACGACGTTCATTGCCTGGTTTCGGTGTCTCGTACAGCCAAGGCTGGCCAAATAATTGAGCTTCCGTTTTAGTTTTAATACTTCGACTTCAATTCACAGAGGCTGTTTTCGATTTGGTTGCTGACTAATGTGGTGTCGGAAAAGCCATGTATGTACCGTGTGCGCATGTGCTCTGACTGACTGCGGCTAAAACTACCGACATAAATTTAGACATGTTTTTTGAAGTCATGGCCAACTTTTTTTTTTGAATGCGTTTGCTTAACTGTTGCAGAATTTCCATGAATTCGGATGGATGCTGTGCGGCTGCTGCAAATTCAAAATAGCATTCAAAAACAAATCATCATCAGACTGTGGTTAATATGTCTTATCGTGAATAACAGATCAATAGATTTGGTTGTGGTGGTGGTTATGAATTGGACTGAATGGATGATTCATTCATCATCGTCGTCGTGTCTTGTGGTGTGTACGAACATCATAGACATTGTGAAATATATTTCTGCGAATTTTCGTCTACCATTAATGAAGAAAGTTGTTGAACGAAAATTTGCATTTATTTTGAAATTCCGATTTAGCTTAATTGTGATAAATGATTAAAGCTGACCGCAAATTGCTAAGTAGTACTAGATTGTTGAGAGGTGTGTGAACATATGGATTAGTCATGGTAAATAAACAAATTATTATCAGTGGGATGCGGATTTTTTATTGAGACCAAAACTTCCTAAGAGTTCCGAAGAGTTGTTTTCTTTGTGGATTTTTTTTAATTATGTTTTCGAAGTTTTACAATAGGCGTGGATTTTTATACCCTACACAACTATGTTGTCAGGGTATTATTGCTTTGTGCAGCCCCAAAAGTTTGTAACGCCGCGAAATATTGGTCCTAGACCCACCTTTAAGTATACCGATCGTCATATCTCTACTAGCTGAGTCGATGTAGACATGTGTGTCCGTCCGTCCGTCCGTCTGTCCATTATAATTTGTAAACACGATACAGGCCACAGTTATGGACCAATCTTCATGAAATTTTGTATATAGGATGGGTTCTGGCCAGACCCCTATTGTTTTTGGGAAAGATCGGTTAATATTTAGGGGATGAAATGGACCAAATACTAAATTTTTGTCGGTTTTTCTGGTCGCTCCAGAGACCGCAATAATGGCCCGAACATCGTGAAATTTTGCATGGAGAAGGGGATCGGGCCAAAGAATAAGCATGCCTGTTTTGATAAAGATTGGTCAATATTTAGCGGGTCAAATGGACCCTGACTTTTGTGTGAAAAATTACAAAATTTGTATTCTATGGCATATATATTTACTCCTGGAGGATGTAGACCCGAGGAGTTGATAGCATATCCAAGAGGTGTGGTTGGCCTTTAAATTGATACCAAATATAGTGATGTATCTACTCAGATGTTGGAGTTACAGTCAAATATTTACAGGTGCTTACGTATTTAGATATTATTTAGTAACCCATTACCACATTAGAGGGGGAAATATCGCGCTGATGGCTTTAAACTTTTTCATGAAGTTCCAGTTATGGTCACGAACAAGGCCTACAATTTTCGGTGATGATCAGATTAAAATTTTGGGATGAAATGGACCGAAAACTTAATTTTTTGTGTGTTTTCGAGCCGAGTATGATCCGAAAATCACAACACAACCCACCGTGAAGGTAATCTGGACACGTAATTAGAAGGACTGTACTGAATATTCGAAAAAGTAAGGAAGAGGTGTTGTTGACCTCTAATCGGACAAGAGGGGCAAATATCACGAAATATTACTCAGACTCGGAATAAACATCCTCAGAAAGTTAGAGTTCGTGGTAGTTGTGTAGGGTATCGTATGGTCGGCCCCGTCCGACTATACTGCTCCGCTCACTGGTTTTGGTATGTTTTCGAAGTCTTACAATAGGCGTGAATTTTTTAAAAAAAAATTTTCATAGCCTTACAATAGACGTGGATTTTTTAAAATATTTTTTTCACAGCCTTACAATAGGCGTGGGTTTTTGAAATTTGTTTTGAGGTCATACAATACGTTTGGATTTTTTTTTAAATATATTTTCGAGATCATACAATCGGCTTGGATTTTTTTTTTAAATATTTTTTCGAGATCATACAATCGGCTTGGTTTTTTTTAATATTTTTTCGAGATCATACAATCGGCGTGGATTTTTTTTTTAATATTTTTTCATAGCCTTACAATAGGCGTGGGTTTTTGAAAATGTTTTTTCGAGATCATACAATAGGCTTGGATTTTTTAAATGTTTTTTCGATTTTTTTTTTTAAATATTTTGTCGAGATTTTTTTAAAAAATATTTTTTCGAGATCATACAATTGGCGTGGATTTTTTTAAAAATTTTTTTTGAGATCATACAATTGGCGTGGATTTTTTTTTAAAATATTTTTTCGAGATCATACAATCGGCGTGATTTTTTTAAAAATAATTTTTTCATAGTCTTTTTTAATTACCGTATATGAGTATGCCACCATCATTAAAAATATCGTTTAAGATCCTTGCTGAGTAGTTTTTTTTTCTATGAAGTCCATTATCTTATCTCTAATCCTTCGCGGCTGGTGCACCCAATATTTGACTTTTGGTGACGTATTCGTGACTATGTGACTTTGTCACATATCATCTTATTATCGCCCTTACCACCAAATGCGTAAAGAATCCGCAATTGGCTACTGGAATTTCAAAGGAAATGTGAAATCCCTACCCACTGCTGCAACCAGCATGATTTCCCTCTCCACGAGAGAACAGAAAATAAAAACTCCCACCGTTTGATATGATGCAAATGAATGGGTTGATTTTTTTGTGGCAGAATGAATTTGGCCATATTTGCCTGTGATACTTATGTTAGGGCACTGGTGGTTTATGTATGGGCATGGCTTGGGGTTTTGACCAAACAGTTGGATATGGAACGTGGTTAGATTTGTTGGGTTGCAACTACTACCGACCGCTGTTACAACAAGATCATTCCGGGAATGGCAACTGCAGTGGCCCGCATACGGTGTACGTTTTTTCTTCTTCTTCGATGGACTACAAAACTCGAAGATTTACAACCTGCGTCTGATCACCGAAGGTGGTGGCAGGAAGTGCAGCTTCCTTTTTGAAATCAATTGCCAGGCGGGGGCAGAAGCATAGCGAAGAGCGGAGGAGGCAGAGATTAAAAACAAAACAATGATTCTGCACAAAAAAGTGTCTTCATAGACCACTGCCTGGTTGAGGATATATTGGTTACACTGTGTGGTATCGAGAGCTGTGGCACGTGTGGTTTTTCAAAGGAATTCCAAAGGCAATCTCAAATGCACTGCATGTGGCTTGTCTAACTGGCATCGCTCTTCCTTTTGCCTTCTTTAAGGATTTGCATTCGCATCCCACCACTGCCGAAATGTGGGTGTGTGTGCATTCGTGTGTGCGCGTATGTTCCGCGCAGCGTAGAATTGTGCGTCGTATCTGTTTTCATGACTCCGCATGCATTTTCGCCATACATCTCGCCCGGTGCGAGTAATGCGTATTAACACTGGACTTATCTAAATGTTTGTACACAGACATTAGTTACGTAGCTCAAGAATGATACGCGACCAGAAAGCGGCTACCTAAGCGATATTGTTTTTTTTTAAATCAGGTAATACCTATTCGGCCTATTCGATCATGCTGTGCCAACAAGCAAAACAGAACAATTCCATTCGCCATGCTTAGTTTGTTTTATGTAAACAAAAACTGTGGTTTCTATTGCCATTGGAGGAGCGTAGAAATTGGGATAACGTGACGATGGATCCTAGATTCCTTTGACAATTATTTTGGCATGAAACGAAGTGTTAATGAGAAATATTTTGTTACGCAGTTCATCTGAGAGTTACATGTAGGGAAATGTTAAAGAATTGCCTAATTTTATTTCAATTCGACTCATCGCTGTCGAATCATTTTAGCTTTTTGCTAACAAAATGTAAAGTTTTGAATAAATATCTTTTTTTAAAATCCAAGCCTATTGTAAGACCTTGAAAACGATTTTTTTTTAAATTCTTGCTATGAATAAAATATTTTTAAAAATCCACGCCAATTGTAAGGCTATGAAAAAAAATTAAAAATTCTCCTCTATCGTAAGGCTAGAAATTTTTTTTTAAATCCACGACTATTATAAGGCTATGAAAAAAAGAATTTTAAAAATCCATGTCTATGAAAAATAAGGCTATGAAAAAAATAATTTAAAACCAGTAGAGAAAGTAGTAATGTCGGACTGGGCCGACTATATGACACCCTTCACCCCTTTGGGTATATTCTACATAGTATTCTAACTGCCGTCGCCTTTTCGAAAGAACATTGACATGAAATTGAAAGAAAGTTATTTAAGGACTTTGGCAAACCATTTACCTTAAATCGGACGAAAATATATATTTGGAGCTATATAAATCTGAACCGATTTTTACTAAACTTAGCACACATCTTTCTAGGCTTAATTCATTATGCTATGCCAAATTTCGTGCAAATCGAATGATTTTTAGGGACTTTGACGCAACATTTACCTTAAATCGGAGGAAATTATATGGGAGCTATATCTAAATCTGAATCGATTTTCACGAAACTTCACGTACATCATCCTAGGCCTAATTCAGTACGATATGCCAAATTTCGTAGAAATCAACAGATATATAGGAGCTTTGGTTCACCATTTACATTAAATCGGACAAAAATATATACGGGAGCTATATCTAAATTTGAACCGATTTTTATATTATACGCGTTTCATTATATACTCAATTCAGTACGCTATGCCAAATTTCGTGCATATCGAAAAATATTTAGGGACTTTGGTTTACCATTTACAGTAAATCGGACGAAAATATATATGGGAGATATATCTAAATCTGAACCGATTTCCACGAAACTTATCACACGCCTTTCTAGAATAAATTCATAACGCTATGCCAAATTTCTTGCAAATCTAAATATTTTTAGGGACATTCGCGCAACATCTACCTTAAATTCGACGAAATTATATATGGGAGCTATATCTAAAACTGGACCGATTTTCACGAAACTTAGCACACATCTTTCTAGACTTAATCCATTACGCTATGGCAAATTTTGTGCAATTCGAATGATATTTAGGGACTTTGGCGCACCATTTACCTTAAATCGGAGGAAATTATATATGGGAGCTGTATCTAAATCTGAACCGATTTTTACGAAACTTTGCACACCTCATTATAGACTCAATTGAGTGCGCTATGCCAAATTTCGTGCAAATCGAAAGATATTCAGGGACTTTGGCGCACCATTTTTCTTAAATCGGACGAAAATATATATGTGAGCTATATTTAACACTGAATCGATTTTCACGAAACTTCTCGTACGTCATTGTAGACCTAATTCAGTACGCTATGTCAAATTTCGTGCAAATCGAAAGGGACTTTGGCGTACCATTTACCTTAATTCGGACGAAAGTCTATATGGAAGCTATATCTAAATCTGAACCGATTTCCACGAAACTTAGCACACATCTTTCTAGACTTAATTCATTACGCTATGCCAAATTTCGTGCAAATCGAAAGATTTTTAGGGATATTGGCGTAATATTTACCTTATATCGGACGAAATTATATATGGGAGCTATATCTAAATCTGAACCGATGTTAGGGTTCGTCCTTGGGCCAAATAAATGAGCTGTGCCAAATTTCATCCAAATCGGATGATAAATGCGACCTGTACTTCGTTTAAAATTTAACATCAACAGACGGACGGACATTCATAAATCGACTCAGAAAGTGATTCTACGCATATTCTCAAAAGGAACCATGTTAGGTTATGAACAAAAAATTAAAAAACCCCGCCTATATTAGTACTTAAAAAAATAATTTTAAACCAGTAAGCGGATCAGTATAGTCGGACTGGGCCGATACCCTACACAACTACCACAAAACTCTATCTTTCTGCGGATTTTTATACAGAGCCTGGGAAATATTTCGTGATTGTTGCACCTTCTTGCCAGATTAGAGGTCAACAACACATCTTCCTTACACTGAAATATTTTCCCAATATCACCGATATTTAGTACATACATTCTAATTAATTGTCCATACTCCCTTCATCGTGGTTTGTGTTGTGATGTTCGGCTTATAATTGTGGTCTATATATCGAATAGAAAAAAAACAAAAAATAAGTTTTTGGTCCACTTCATACCAAAATTATTATCTAATCTTCACCGAAAATTATAGGCGTTATCCTTGACCATAACTGGAATCTCATGGAACATTTTAAAGCGATCAGCGCTATTTTTCCGCCCTCTAGTGTGGTAATGGTTTATTAAATAATATCTGAATATGTAAACACCTGTAAATATTTACATGTAGCACCCACATCCGAGTACATACGACGATGTAATTGGTATCAATTTAAAGGTCTCGTGGATATACTATCAACTTCACGGCTCTATGTCCTTCAGGAGTAAATATATAAGCTATATAATACAAATTTTGCCATTTTTCACACAAAAGCCAGGGTTCATTTGACCCGCTAAATATTGACCGATCTCTATGAAAACAGTCATGCTTACTCTTTGGCCCAATCCCCTTCTCCATGTAAACATTCGAGATGTTTGGGCAATTATGGCCCTCTGGAGCGACCAGAAAAACCGACAAAAATTAAGTATTTGGTCCATTTCATCCCCTAAATATTAGCCGATCAATAGGGGTCTTCATTGACCAGAACCCATCCTACATGAAAAAATTTCGTGAAGATTGGTCCATAACTGTGGCCTGTATCGTGATTACAAATTATAATGGGCAGACAGATGGACGGACGGACACACATGTCTAGATCGACTCAGCTAGTCGAGATATGACGATCGGTATACTTAAAGGTGGGTCTAGGACCAATATTTCTGCTTTACAAACTCTTGGGGCTGCACAAAGCTATAATACCCTGACGACATAGTTGTGTTGGGTATAAAAATCCAGGCCCTTAACGACCCCTCAAAAAATATTTTTAAAAATCCAGGCCCTTGACGACCCTTCAAAAAATATTTGAAAAAAAATTGTCATTTTCCACACAGAAGTCAGGATTCATTTGACCCGTTAAATATTCGCCGATCTTTATCAAAGAAGGCATGCTTATTCTTTGGCCCGATCCTCTTCTCCATATAAAATCCGGTCCATAATTGCAGTCTCTGGAGCGACCAGAAAAATCGACAAAAATTAAGTATTTGGTCCATTTCATCCCCTAAATATTAACCGAAAAAAGAACTATAAGGGTCTTCATTGCGTCGAATCCATCCTACATGCAAAATTTCGTGAAGATTGGTCCACGCTTTTATTTGAACTCCAACAATTTTTTTTTTTGAAAAATCCGGATATGGTTGACCCTTGAAAAAAATATTTTTAGAAAATCCACGTTTATTTCCGATTCTGATTCTTTTGCAAATTCAACCCGTATTCCTGGTGTTTTAAAAATATTTTTAAAATCTGGTTTTTTTCTTAGTTTAGTGTATTCTTCCGTTGACGTTTTCAATCCTTGACATTTAAAATTGACGTCTAGTATTTGACCTTGAAACCTCTGAACCCTTAAGAATTAATTTGTTGACTCTCATCCAAAATGGTCATAGACATGAAACCGTTTTATTTAATCATCGGTCTTAAGCGTTCCGATTATAAATGTTTTCCCAACCCTCAACATTTATTCAACTGACATACTGCTGAAGTAGCACTATTTGGAATGTGGAAATAGCCATTTATCACGCAGCCGAAATAAAAATCAACCTGAGTTCTGCCAAAAAGCCAAACATATCATTAGGTAAACGAAGAAAATTGGCGGGGGACCTTCAATAAATATGACGACCCTAAAATTGAGAGAATCTGTCAGTCAGCGAATGGGGGCCACAAAGAGACGGGATGATTGCCTGGCCTACTAGCTGATTGACTGGCTGGCCCCAAAAGTTGTGGGAACCAAAAATCACAGATCATATACCAACGAAATCATCATCAGCACCACTATCCGTTTCAACTTAACTTCAAATGGCAATCATTCTTCAATACCTCATGTTCTAAATTCGCCTTGGTCACATTGCTGCGAAGTTTTGTGCGTTTTATTTTTTTAATAATAATTTAATTTGGCCCCCAATTTAGCACCGTTTATCAAAAAATATATCAATAATGACAGAAAATTGAAGCATAAGTCAAGGGATGGATACTGGGCATCCTGCATCCTTGTACCAACCATATGGTGAGTGGGATAGCACGTTTAGTAGTCAAGCTTAGAAAAATAACAGAACCCTGAACGAATCTTATTGACGTTTTGTTAAATCACCAGGTTTTGTCTGTGAGCTGCTATCAATGTGGCGTTTTTTCGGAAAACAACAACACCAAAGATACAGAAAGTAAAAGAGGAAGGACGAGATTAACTACTGATCATTAAAATAATTTAATTTGAAACCACCGACTGCCAGACCGACCGCTATTGTTTCTCAAAATTCTTAAGAAAAATGTTGTAGATCATTTATATTTTTGGCCATGGCTCACAAATATGTGAGAGATAGGCTACTTCTCCTATCTGTGTGTGTGTGAATGCGCCACAACACAACATTTTACTGGGACACTGAACTGAACGTGATCTGCCCAATATTAACGCCCCCAATCCGTAGTGAGTGAATGTTGAACTGCTACCTTAAACACTGTCGGTCACCTTTTTTTTTTTTTTTTTTTTTTGGTTGGTTGCTATTGTTGTTCTTATGGATTTTATTGCTCATCCACTCCATTTGGCGGAGATATTTTCTAGGGCCACAAAAGGTGAATTTTTCATCGTTAAAAAAAAATTAACGCTTAACAAACAAGATCAACATTGTTTAGCTGGCCACATTGTATCGTCGTATGTGTGTCCCCGGTAAGCGGTAAGGCAAAAAGGGAGACCCTTAAACGCCTGCCTCCTTGAGTAGCCGCTACATTCGAAAGCAATGGAATTCTACGAAATTCGGTTGAAATCAAATTTGTCTAAAAAAAATTACCGAACATCGAAATGGTGGGCGAATTTTGTTCAACAATACTTCTCAGTCTGTCTGTCGGTTCTTTGTTACTCCTGTTGACTTTCTTGTTGTTGTTTCCAGTTCCAATGTTCCGTAGCGAACGCTTTGTGTACTCTGTTATTAAATTGTCAAAAGTTCAAAAAGAAATAATTTTCAAAATAAA
>NW_026881569.1:0-3551 GCF_032173495.1 Musca vetustissima | reverse complement strand
TTGGAAAATTATTCATTTAAAAATCCACGCCTCATATAGTCCTTGGAAAATTATTCATTTAAAAATCCACGCCTCATATAGTCCTTGGAAAATTATTCATTTAAAAATCCACGCCTCATATAGTCCTTGGAAAATTATTCATTTAAAAATCCACGCCTCATATAGTCCTTGGAAAATTATTCATTTAAAAATCCACGCCTCATATAGTCCTTGGAAAATTATTCATTTAAAAATCCACGCCTCATATAGTCCTTGGAAAATTATTCATTTAAAAATCCACGCCTCATATAGTCCTTGGAAAATTATTCATTTAAAAATCCACGCCTCATATAGTCCTTGGAAAATTATTCATTTAAAAATCCACGCCTCATATAGTCCTTGGAAAATTATTCATTTAAAAATCCACGCCTCATATAGTCCTTGGAAAATTATTCATTTAAAAATCCACGCCTCATATAGTCCTTGGAAAATTATTCATTTAAAAATCCACGCCTCATATAGTCCTTGGAAAATTATTCATTTAAAAATTGGAAAAAATATTCTTTGAAAATCCACGCCTTTGGAAAAAATATTCTTTGAAAATCCACGCCTTTGGAAAAAATATTCTTTGAAAATCCACGCCCTTGAAAAAATTATTTTTTTAAAATCCACGCCCTTGGAAAAATTATTCTTTAAGAACCCACGCCCCATATAAGAATTACTCTTTAAAAACCCACGCCCCATATAAGAATTTCTCTTTAAAAATCCACGCCTTTGGAAAAATTATTATTTAAAAATCCACGCCCATAGTAAATTATTCGTCACAATAACTTCGTATTATTGCTCCTTAGAAAATCTCACTTCTCTCCCTTTTGGAAAATATTCTATTGTTGTCATTATTAATTTACTCCAACTTAAAGTAATAGCAATGTTTAATCCTTTCTAAATAGAAACTATTCCAATAGCAAACAATTATAAGCCGGTTATTGTTAGCACTCGAAATTAATATCCATTCAGGAAATTTGTAATTATTATTTGAAATATGCATTATCACCATCATTGCAATTATTTGAAATCATTTGAAGAATATTACTTTACTACTTGTAAATGCATATTAATAAATATTTCTATTTGTCTAAATTATTATGATTAATATTTAGATATATATTATGAAATGCTCCAGCATACCAATACAATGAGCTTTAAGTAATAGATTGCATTCAGATTTATTAGAAATTCCATATAGTATTTACTTTTGCATGTGGAACGAGTAAAACCATTAAAATTATAGACGTCAACGTTAACGTCGCCACCATCATAATCATCACCGTCGTCGTTGTCACTCTAAAGGCAATAACTTCAGTCAACTTTATTAATCATTGTGAAAGGGGAAGTGCACTTAAAATTGTTAATATTTACAAATGCTATATAGAATAGGGTGAAGTGGGTCAAATGTCTGCCACGGCATAGGGATATAGTGAAGGGAATACATTTGTTAAATTCCACAGTAATTAAAAAGTCAGAAGAAGACATATCGTCCTTATAAAGAAATAATTTAGGTAAGAAAAAAGTGTCTATCGTGAAGTCCTGAATTCTTCGAAGAGAAAAATCGAAAAACGAGCAACAGTACAAGAGAAAACTAATCAGTTAATTGGAGCTCATCAGCACAAAATTTGCTTCCTTATGAGCGGCTATAACGTGCAATTGATGGCTTATCCGTTGTACATCCCTGACTTGATAACCGAATTATTCCCAGAATAATCTGTTAAAGAGTTCAAAAACCATGTGTAGGAGGTGTCTCAATCGAAGTGAAATGGATACAAGCTTTAAGTCAAATGACCATGAATATTAAATATCTACTTTGTCATTGGAGAGGATGAAATTCAGTGAGAATTCAGTGTCTTTATTACTGCAGGAATTGCTTCAATCTTGCATATCTTTGATCGTCCGCGCATTTTAAACTCAAAAAGAGGTGGAGAGTTCCAGTGTACATTGCAGACGTTTTAACAATTTGCTTAAACTCTACGAAAGGGATATTATCAGTGAAATGACGGAAGGCACAAGGTGGAAGAGAAACTTCGTCTCGTTTGGTTCTCTTATCTTAGTTTTACTATTTCTTAAGGCTGCTTTAATGGTTGAAGTTGGCTACAGCTATTTTGCCGCTTAGAAATATCCTCTCTATACACATATCCTCTCTATACACATATTGCGGAATGCTGCTTTGATACTATAGCTTTTAACAATAGCTATCCAATCCCGAACAAAGAATTAATCGATATTTCGACTACAACGCCTCTATTTTTGTTGATATTCATGATTGTTGTATAGGGAGCGATAACCACAATGAATCCCCCTAGTTCGATCTCCTCTAACATATTTTGGAGATCTTCAACGATAATTTTAGGTTTCCCATATTAAATTCTGAGCGTATGCAAATTAATGTCTATAGATACATTTTTGAGGACCACGGCCTGATATTCAAAGTCTACAAGAATTAGTGCGATCCTTTCCGTCCTTGCCTAAACATCAGTGGCATTCAATTCCGGATAAATTCTGAGTGCATTCAAATTAATGTCTATAGATACATTTTTGAGGACCACGGCCTGATATTCAAAGTCTACACGAATTAGTGCGATCCTTTCTGTCCTTGTCTAAACATCAGTGGCATGCTATTCCGGACAACTATTGACAAGTTGTCTGTTCTTGATAGTGTCTGAAGCTGGAGTAGTTCTTCGTCCACCTGCACATTATAAAATTTAAACGAGTAAGGAAAGTTCAAAAATCAGACGGGACGACTATATGATACCCTTCACTACGATTTATACATACAAGAAGCGCTAATAGCGCTGAAGGACCTTTGAAATGCAATCAAGCGAAATTAAATGTGTGATCTACATAGATAGTTTAACATATTACAGAACTCTATTTACCATTCTGAAATCTATGAAAAAATTCCATGTCAATCGGGGAGACTTGGATTCGTTCATTTGTATAAAACCGAGCAAAATTATGTATATATGTAAACCTGGACCTAATTGAGCAGCGGTGGCATATTTGGTAAGTTGCAGCATAAACCTCCGTCGACAATTTTATATCGTGTATATGGAGCCTACGTCTACGTGAACCATTTACGTAAAATCAGACGAAAATATATGTTGAAGATATATTTATATCTAAACCGATTTTCACGAAACTTAACACGCATCCATCAGACTGAAATCAATACGCGGTACCAAATTTCGTGCCAATAGGAAAATATATAGGGGCCTTGGTGCACTATTTCCATTAAATTGGAAATATATGGGAGCTATATCTTAATCTGAACCGATGTTCACGAAACTTATCACGCATCATTCTAGACTCATTTCAGTACATTATACCAAATTTCGTACAAATCGGAAGAAATATAGGGGCTTTGGTGTTCCATTAACATAGAATCAATTTTTACTAAACATAACACACATCATTCTAGACTCAATTCAGTACACTGTGCCAAAATAAATGGGATAAGCTAAATTTCACCCAAATCGGATCATAACTGCGACCTGGACTTTGTTTACAAGAAATCGACT
>NW_026881568.1:0-35620 GCF_032173495.1 Musca vetustissima | reverse complement strand
GTGTAGGTCCTGAAAAAATATTTATAGAATTCACGCCTTGTGTAGATCCTGAAAAAAATATTTACAGAATCCACGCCTTGTGTAGGTCATGAAAAAAATATTTACAGAATCCACGCCTTGTGTAGGTCATGAAAAAAATATTTACAAAATCCACGCCTTATGTAGGTCCCTGAAAAAAATATTTATAGAATCCACGCCTTATGTAGGTCCCTGAAAAAAAAAATATTTATAGAATCCACGCCTTGAGTAGGTCCCTCAAAAAAAAAAATATTTCAAAAATCCACGCCTTGTGTAGGTCTCTGAAAAAAATTATTTATGGAATCCACACCTTGTGTAGGTCCCTGAAAAAATTATTTATAAGATCCAAACCTTGTATAGGTATCTGAAAAAAAAAATATTGAAAAATTCGACGTCTTGTATAGGTCATTGCAAAATTATTAAAATAATCCACGCTTTGTGGGGTCCTGAACAACTTAATAAAAAAAATCTAAATTATTTTAAAAGACCGGTACTATAGAGTAAATGTGGACTATTTTTATACACTGCACTTTGTGGTACAGGGTATTATGTCTATGGGCATATGTTTGTAACAGGCAAAAGGAACGAGACACATAGTTCCTTTTGAGAATATGCATAGAATCACTTTTTGAGTCGATTTACGCATGTCCGTCCGTCCCTCTGTCCGTCTGTCCATGTTAAATTGTACAGTACTGGTCGCATTTATTATTCAAATTGGATGAAATTTGGCACAGCTCATTTATTTGGTCCAAGGACAAACCTTATTGAAATTGGGAAAAATCGGTTCAGATTTCGATATAGCTCGCATATATATTTTCGTCCGATATAGGCACTCAAGTCCCTTTATATCTTTTGATTCGCACGAAATTTCGCATAACGTAATGAATTGAGTCTAGAGTGATGTCTGCCAAGTTTCATGCAAATCGGTTCAGATTTAAATATAGCTCACATATAAATTTTCGTCCGATTTAAGGTAAATTGTGCACCAAAGCCACTAAATATCTTTCGATTTGCACGAAATTTGGCACAGCATACTGAATTGAGTCTAGAATAGTGTGTGCTAAGATTCGTGAAAATCGGTTCAGATTGAGATATAGCTCCCATATATAATTTCGCCCGATTTAATGTAAATGGTGCCTCAAAGTCCCTATATATCTTTCGATTTGGACGAAATTTAGCACAGAGTAATAAATTAGATCTAGAATGATGTGTGTTAAGTTTCCTGAAAATCGGTTCAGATTTAGATATAGCTCCGATCTAGGGTAAATGGTGCACCAAAGTACTTATATATCTTTTGATATGCACGAAATTTGGCACATCGTATTTCATTAAGTCTGGAAAAATGTGTGTTACGTCTCGTGAAAATCGGTTCAGATTTAGATATAGCTCCCATATATATTTTCGTCCGATTTAGGATAAGGGGTGCGCCAAAGACCCTAAATATCCTTCGATTTGCGTACAAAATTAAGTTTAGAATGATCGGTTCAGGTTTAGATATAGCGTCCGATTTAAGGTAAAAGTGACACCAAAGTCCCTATATATCTTTCGATTTGTACGAAATTTGGCATATGGTACTGAATTAAGTGCAGAATGATATGTGTTGAGTTTCATGAACATCGGTTCAGATTTAAATATAGCTCCAATATATAGTTTTGTCCGAATTTATTTAAATGGTGCTCAAAGTCCCTAAATATCTTTCGATTTACACGTAATTTGGCACAGCCTACTGAATTAAGCCTACAATGATGTGTGCTAAGTTTCGTGGAAATCGCTTCAGATTTAGATATAGCTCCCATATATGTTTTCGTCCGATTTAAGGTAAATGGTGCACTCAAGACCCTATATATTCTTCGATTTGCACGAAATTTGGCATAGCGTACTGAATTAAGTCTAGAAAGATGAGTGTTAAATTTGGTGAAAATCGGTTCAGATTTAGATATTGCTCCCATATATATTTTCCTCCGATTTAAGGTAAACGGTGTACCAAAGTCCCTAAATATCTTTCGATTTGCACGAAATTTTGCACAGCGTACTGAATTAAGAGTAGCATGGTGTGTGTCAAGTTTCATGAAAATCGGTTCAGATATAGATATAGCTCTCATATGTATTTTCGTCCGATTTTGTGTAAATAGTGCACCAAGGACTATATATTCTTCAATTTGCCCGAAATTTTGCACAGCGTACTGAATTAAGTTCAGAAAGTTGTTTGTTATATTTCGTGAAAATCGGATTATATTTACATCTAGCTCCCGTATATATTTTCGTCCGATTTTTTGTAAATGGTGCTACAAAATCCCTAAATATCTTTCGATTTGCAAGAAATGTAGCATAGAGTACTGAATTAGGTCCAGAAGGATATGTGGCAAGTTTCGAGAAAATCGGTTCAGATTTAGCTCTAGTTCCCATATATATTTTCGTCCGATTTAAGGTAAATGGGGCTACAATGTCCCTAAATATCTTTCGATTTACGCGTAATTTGGCACAGCCTACTGAATTAAGCCTAGAATGCTGTGTGCTAAGTTTCGTGGAAATCGATTCAGATTTCGATATAGCTCCCATATATAGTTTTGTCCGATTTTAGGTAAATAGTGCACCAAAGACCCTATATATTCTTCGATTTGCGCGAAATTTTGCATGATGTGTGCTATGGTTCGTAAAATTCGAAATGATGTGTTCGGTTCATATAGTCGACCCAGTCTGACTTTACTACTTTCCTCACTGATGTGTTCTTGTTTTAGTTTTTTGTGCTTGTTTTCAGGTTATACATTTCAGGATTGTGTAACTTATTCCGACTCATAAATTTCACACCAAACCACACCATAAAAAGGACAATGAGCATTTAACACGTCATATTATGTGTGGCGCAGTTATTTCTGGTTTCTTCGATTTAATCATGTGTGAGTGGGTGTGTCGATGTATGTATATATGTGTGCAGATGGTCATATCAAGATATGAGCTCATCGAAAATGAGTTCGAAACTCTGCTTGCGAACATGAATATAATCACATATCATTGTTCCATTTTTTCGTTATGGTATTAAAGAGGGCTGTTAGTCAAGATAGCCCCACTTCTGGGTGGGTATTTGAATTTAAAATAAATTTCGGATTAGGGATTGAAATTTGTACCCTAATATTTCCTTGAGGAACCACATAAAAAATTATCGGAATATTTCGATTGGGTAGTCAGATCCATGAAAAATTATTAGAAGTTCTGCTTGACCCACCCTACTATGTCCTTAATCTCCTTATCCCAGGGACAAACATGCTGGCCAACATGTATATGTATGTAAATAAATTACTCTCGATTACTTGATCTCCTTCTGTGTGTGTGTTCGTGTCTGTGTGGGAGTAGAACGATTGTCCATCCAATGTTGGCTGTGATTGCTTGTTGTGGTTATGATTGTTTTCTTACAAAAGAAAGCAAAAAAAGGACGAATTGAAAAGAAACGAACCACAAAAAAGCAAAGAGAAAATTTCATCTCCATTAAAATGTGAGTAATCCTTGCCAGAGGGTGCAGCAGCAACAAGCAAACAAAAATCAATACCCAATGGGGGGATCTTGTAAAAATTGCAGAAGTAGAAGAAGAAGAATCTGCAGAAGCAACATCGGATGCAAAACCAGTAAGGAAAGTAGTAAAGTCGGACGGGGCCGACTATATGATACCCTTCACCACTATGGATATATTAAACAGGACTATTAACATGAAATTGGATGAAATAAAATATGTGATATTTATCTAAATGTGAATCTACCTATATATCCATAAGTTATATAAATCGACTTCAATCAAATATAAATAGGTTATCTGTTGGGCTATGTCTGAGCATCAAGAATACGCAACTACGTAATTATATGCTCAATTTTGTACGTTGTGCAAAATTTGATGTCAACCTGACTAGCATGAAGAGTTTGATGTCCAATTTACTTAAAATCGGGCGAAAATATATATGGAAGCTCTATCCAAATATGTCGAAGGATATATAGGGACTTTGGTGCACCATTTACATGAAATCGGACGAAACTATATCTGAATCTGGGCCGATTTTCTCGAAACTGGGCAGACATCATTCTAGGCTCAATTCAGTACGTTATGCCAAATTTCCTGCAAATCGAAAGATATATAGGGACTTTGGGGCACCATTAACGTGAAATCGGACGAAATTATATATGGGAGCTATATCTAAATCTGGACCGATTTTCGAAACTGGGCAGACATCATTCTAGCCTCAATTCAGTACGTTGTGCCAAATTTCATGCAAATCGAAAGATATATAAGGACTTTGGTACACCATATACCTTAAATCGGAGGAAGATATATACGGGAGCTATATCTAAATCTGAACCGATTTTCACGAAACTTTGCACACATCATTCTAGACTTAATTCAGTGCGCTATGCCAAATTTCGTGCAAATCGAAAGATTTTCAGGGTCTAAAGTCCGTAAATCGGGCGAAACTATATATGGGAGCTATATATAAATCTGAACCGATTTTCACGAAACTTGGCACACATCTTTCGTGGCTCAATTCAGTACGCTTTGCCAAATTTCGTGCAAATCGAAAGATTTTCAGGGTCTAAAGTCCGTAAATCGGGCAAAAATATATATGGGAGCTATATCTAAATCTGAACCGATTTTTCCCAATTTCAATAGGGTTCGTCCTTGGGCCAAACAAATGAGCTGTGCCAAATTTCATCCAAATCGGATCATAAATGCGACCTGTACTTTGTTTACAATTTAACATAGACAGACGGACAGACGGACGGACGGACGGACGGACGGACATCGATTCAATCGATTCAGAAAGTGATTCTATGCATATTCTCAAAAGGAACCATGGATCTATCTCGATTATTTTTGCCTGTTACAAACATATGCACAAAGACATAATACCCTGTACCACAGTGTGGTGAAGGGTATAAAAATCGCCCGTAACGCAATGCCATCAATTATGGGTCACTTTGTTTGTGAAATATCTTCACCAATAAATATAAATGCTGAACGGGTCAAAGCTGCTGCTGAACTGCAGATTTGTAGCTGCAATTCTTTCGAATTTTATTTTTGTTGTTTGTTCTCTTCGTTTTCTTCTTTTTCCTCTTCTTTGACATCGGTAACCTGCTTTCAGTGAAAGCAATTAAATTTAACTATAAAATATTGCCAATAAAATACCCAGTTCAGGGTAAACAATAAATTTTATTGAATATGACGACATTCGATATTTACATGACAGGACAGGACATACAAGCACACACACACACACACCCGCTTACATACATCCATATATTGACATTTATATTTATTGTTTCAAATAGGACTTTTAAAAGAACATATTGACCTCCCCCCGAAATGAGTTTCTTCAAGGGAACAAAGGGAAGGGAAGGACACAAAAAAATTAACAGGGATAATGTGACTCAAAGGGGCTTAGGTCCAAGTGAACTCCAATATTGACTTAAGCCTCTAATATTGCTAGGTGTCGTTTTTCTGAAAATTCATGTTTTTTTTCTTCTTTTCGATTCAAACCCCCCGCCACACATTGGCGAAGAAAACAAAAAACCGAACCACATTAATGACCTCCACAGCCGCATCCATTGGCATTTTGTTTTGTGATGTTCTGTGCAGGATGATGACAATGGCATTTACGATATCCATCCATCATGCAGCCATCAATCTGCAGGCTGTCATTATCATCATCATCATCGGTAGTTCAGTGTGTGGTTTTCCATTCAAAAAGTGTGTCAAGGAGCAAAAACTGAAAATTATGAAAAAGGTGTTTGGGGGCAAATTTTAAAATCAAGGCGTGTTTTGTTTTAAATATTTTTAAGGGCCTACATAAGGCGTGAATTTTATTTAAAAAATATTTTTATTGACCTACTGAGGCGTAGGTGACGTAGGGGATGGTAGATGCCAAGCAACGGCTCTGATAGGCTTTAACATGCCGAAACCCAGTTTTATCTTGGTCCCTCCTTCATCTCAATTGTGGATACTGAGGTTCACTTGGGGTAGCTATTTTCATCACCCGTTGAAAGAGTGAGGTTATACGTGTCGCGAGTTCACCCATAAGAACTATAACATACGGGTTGAAGTTGAGGGTTAGTTGCCCTCTCTCGGAAACCCCCTTTTACTATAAAAAAAAAACAAGGATTTATGTTGACAAGGAGAATAAAGATTCACTCCAGTAGATGAGCGAATTGCTATAATCCGTATAAAAGCGAAGTTCTTCTACATCAGTCTTATTTACGCCCATGCTCCGACGGAAGACAAAGATGAACAGACCAAAGACATTTTTACGAGCGCCTAGAAACTACATATGACCGCTGCCCTGGCCATAACATTTAAATTCTGCTAGGATATTTTAATGGCAAAATCCGAAGGGAAAATATTTTTGATCCCACCGTCGGAAAATTCAGCCTCCATGAAGAAACATCAGCACCTGATTCAAGCATCTCGATATACACAAGGCCACCTGATCATGCAACAAGAAATCAAATTGACCATGTTGTGAGGCCTACTCCGCTCAACTTACCCGCCTGCTTGACGAAGGCACTTCTTGTCCCGATAATAGTATACAGTCACAATGGCAAAGAATTGTCCACTCCCTACAAACTGCAGCAGCAGCAACACTTGGGTACCAACGACCACCATCAAGAAATCCGTGTCGACCACCATCAAGGAGTGTCGTAATGCTACTGATGTGAAAAACTCAGCGTATAGGGCAACCCTGCAGACAGTAGCAATAGGTAATGTGATGGAGAATTATCGGGAGAAAAGCAGAGAGGAGAAACGTATTTTCAGAAAAAAGAAGAGAGAACAAGAAAAACGTGAGGGTGAGCAAATCGAGATGTACTGGAGTCAGAATGAAGTCCGGACATTTTATCAACGAGTAAAACACCAAACCGAGGGTTTTGGTGCAGGCACATCCTCCTGTAGATATGAAGAAGGAAACCTGGTGACAGATACAGACAGCGTGTTGAGGATCTAGAACGAGCATTTTGAAAAGCTTCTGGTATCAAATAGTGCGGGAGTGAAGAATATACCCCAGAACCAATAAGAGATGATGGTATAGAGTGTATACCACCTAGCCAAGATGAGGTCATAAAATCAATTAATCGGCTCAAGAACAATAAAACAGCAGGAGCCGAAGGTTTTCAAGCCGAACTATTCAAGACTGGTGGTCAGATGCTGGTCAGGAGCATGCACCAGCTGATTAGTACAATTTGGCTAGAGGAATGCATGCCCAATGATTGGAACCTCAGCATCCTGTGTCCCGTGCACAATAAAGGAGACAAGACGATATGTTCCAACTATAGAAGAATTAACCTTCTTCCCATCGCATATAAAGTGATATCCAGTGTGCTGTGTGAACGATTGAAGTCAATGGTCAATGATATTATTGGACCATACCAATGCGGCTTCAGACCTGGCAAATCTACCATTGACCAGATTTTCACTCTGCGCCAAATCCTGAAAAAGAATCACGAAAAACACATCGAGACATACCACATCAGAGGTGTTTATAGCCATGTTCGGCGTTCCTGCAAAATTAATACGGCCAATGGCCAATGACATTATTGGACCATACCAATGCGGCTTCAAATCTAGAAAATCCTGGAAAAGACTCACGAAAAACACATGGACACTTACCACATATTCGTCGACCTTAAAACCGCATTCACGACAGCCCTATCTATTCAGAGGTGTTTAAAGTCATGTCTAGGTTCGGCATTCCTGCAAAATTAATACGGCTTTGCAGAATAACTTTAAGTGGCATAAGGTCAGCAGTTAAAGTCGGAAAGGACCTATCGGAGTCCTTCAATACCGAACGAGGATTCAGACAAGGTGAAAGTTTGTCGTGTGATCTTTTAACATCCTGCTGGAAAAGGTCATACGAGAGGCAAAGGTGAACAGAAATGGCACTCCGGCTATGCAGGATAACTTTAAGTGGCACAAGGTCAGCAGTTAAGCTCGGAAAGGACCTATCGGAGCCCTTCAATACCAAACGAGGATTCAGAAAAGGTGACAGTTTGCCTTGTGATCTTTTTAACATCCTACAGGAAAAGTTCATACGAGACGCAAAGGTGAACAGAAATGGCACTCTGTACACCAAACAACACATGTTACTCGCCTACGCCACCGACATCGATATAATGGGTCGAACATTGTGAGCTGTAACAGCCACCTTTAAACAAATTGAGAAGGAGTCTGCCAATGTGGGTCTGGCAGTAAACGGCGAGAAGACCAAGCTGATGATGTCAACGCGCAAGACGTCCAGTAGACTCGGACCAACTGTGGAATTTGAGAACTACAGCTTCGAGGTAGTTAAAGAATTTATATACCTTGATACCGCCCAAATAAAACGAATGACATCAGTTTTGAAATTCGGAAAAGGATTGTAATGGCCATCAGATGCTACTATGGTCTAAGTAAACAGTTTAGAAACAAAGCCACCTCCCGCCAGATCAAACTCACACTTTACAAGACGCTGATACTACCTGCCGTGCTGTTATATGGCTCTGAAGCATGGGTACTTGCGCAAGCAGCGGAGGCAGCTCTTGGGGTGTTTGCAAGAAAAATCCTCCGAAAGATCTACGAGCCGATCTGCGTTGACGGTGAATATCGACGTCGAATGAACCACGAGCTTTACAATTTATACGCGGACATCGACATTGTCAGTCGTATCGAGCTGCAGCGACTACCTCCCGCCATATCAAACTCACACTTTACAAGACGCTAATACTACCCGTGCTGTTATATGGATCTGAAGCATGGGTACTTGCGCAAGCAAATGAGGCAGCTCTTGGAGCGTTTAAAAGAAAGATCCCCCGAAAGATCTACGGGCCGATCTGCGAGCTTTGCAATGTATACGCCGATATCGACATAGTCGGTCGTATGGATCTGCAGCGACTACAATGGCTAGGCCATGTTGTGCGAATGAATGAGAATGCCCCAACTCAAAAAGCGAGCCTACTGATGGTTCACATGGAAAGACCAAGTATGAAAACAACATCGTGGAACGCAGTCTTTCAAATTGCAGGAAATGCGCACAAGAACGACACGCTTGGAAATCTTTTTTTATGGAACAACCGTTCTGTAATAAGCCAGCTAAGTAAATAGTTTTTTGAGGACCTACACAAGGCGTTGATTTATTAAAAAAATATTTTTTATGGATCCACACGAGACGTCGGTTTTGTAATTCCATTCCGTTTTTGTTCCCTTTTTCCTGTTATCCCTTATTTTGCTGAGTAAGGGAGGGTGGTAACTCTGTTGTTCGAAGTCCATGCTACAACCCTTATTCTTATCGTATCTTCATTTCATTGTTTTAAGGTTATGGCCTAGACTATCAACAATTTGTTTCAGTTTCACCACCAGGGGTGTCTTAAATTGCCCGCCATACCCCTTGGCTTAGTGGAGACCACAACCAAAGGATAATGGCCGCATTTAGCAAATCTAAATTGGGAGAAAAAGGATATATTTTTTTAGTACCAACCACTTTTCGAATTGAATTCTTATTGGAAGTCATAACAGTTTTCGAAGTTCTTATCGCACAACTACCACGAAGCAACCCTCGGAAATGTGGTGCCAAGTGTGCCATCGATGAAAATGGTTATTTCATCCTCTCTATTAAACACATAATAGATTTTAATGTTATGACTTCGAAACTTTCTTTTTAAATTTTTGGGGATTTTTCTGGGAGGGGGAAATTGTCAACCGCCATAGAAATGAAAAAAAGGGAGAAAGGGATGCAGGAGTGAAGGGCATTTTCTCGGGAGTGCAACAAACTGCAAAAGGACTTTTTTATTTTATTTTTTTTTCAGACCAAAAATAGGACACCCAGACACAAAAATCCATATATATACTCATGCATAAACATTTATGACAAGTCCTTACTTGCATATCCTTGCGGAATAAGCAAATAGTTTGCTTAAATCTCCATAAACTACGAAAAACGGTTGACAGCAAATCCAAAAAAAAAAAATCTTTAGATTCGCCAAGAAAGGATAAGCTGTCGACAATAACAAAAAAAAGTTTACACCACTATCAGCACCACAAAACAAGGATAACAGCACACCAAAATGCTGGCAAAAGGATAAAAGGAAATCGAAATTCCATTCAAACCAATGGAATGGAATAGAAAAAACCGAAGATGATAATACCCGATCAATTTAAACGTTTCAGCAGTTTCTTGGCAGCACTGCAACTCTTTCATCCTTTCGTCGAAGGATAACCAAAGGATTTCACAACCATTCACCCATTCACTACAAGGACATTAAACGAAATCCATTTAAATTTGTTTTGACACATCCTTTGCTGTTGTTGTAGTTGCTGCTGTGGAACCACTGTTGCTACCACAGCAGACATGCGGAGGTGTCGTCTGTCTAGGAGTTTAAAAAGGACATTTAATAAAAGTCACCTTGCCATCACATTTGTCTGTTCATGTTTACTCTATCCTTGAGTGACACTATGACTTTTGCCATGGAACATGAGCACGTCCTCTCCCGAACATAGTTTTACCACTACTTCGTTTTGAATGGCACACATTCTAACGAAAATTGCATTTATTTGGAAGAGACAAAATTGCAGAAGGGAGGGAGGGAGGATGAATTGTGGGAAAAATATTTCTAAACCAGTAAGGAAAGTAGTAAAGTCGGACTGGGCCGAATTTCGTGTAAATCGGACAAACATTAGAAGTTTGGTGCACCATTTATGTAAAATCGGACGAAAATATATATGAGTGCTATATCAAAATCTGAACCGATTTCTCCGAAACTTACTACACATTATTCTAGACTTAAGTCAGTACGTTGTGCCAAATTTCCGGCAAATCGAAAGATATTTAGGGACTTTTGCGCCCCATTTACCTTAAATCGGACTAAGATATAAAGGGGAGCTATATCTAAATCTGAACCGATTTCCACGAAACTTAGCACACTTAATTAGTGACCTTATTAACTACGCTATATCAAATTTCGTGCAACTCGAAGAATGTATAGGGACTATGGTTTCCCTATTTTCGTAAAATCGGACGAAAATATTTATGGGAGCTATATAGAAATATTAACCGATTTTCAGAAAATTTAAAACATATCATTCTAGACTTGATACAATACGCTGTGCCAAATTTCGTGCTAATCGAAGAAATATATAGGGACTTTGGTGCTACATTTACCTAAAATCGTACGAAAATATATGTAGGACCTATATCGAAATCTGAACCGATTTTCTCGAAACTTAACACACGTCATTCTAGACCTAAATCAGTACACTATGCCAAATTTCCTCCAAATCGAAGAACGTATAGGGACTATGGTTTCCCTATTATCCTAAAATCGGACGAAAATATATATGGGAGCTATATCGAAATATTAACCGATTTTCACAAATTTTAACACATATCATTCTAGACTTAATTTAGTACGCTATGCCGAATTTCGTACAAATCGAAGGATATATAGGGACTTTGGTGCACCATATACATAAAATCGGACGAAAATATATATTGGAGCTATATCTAAATCTAAACCGATTTTCAGAAAATTTAGCACACACCGTTCTAGGCATAATTCAGTACGTTATGCCGAATTTAGTGCAAATCGGAAGATTTATAGGGTCTTTGGTGCAACATTTACCTTAAATTCGACGAAAATATATATGGGAGCTATATCTAAATCTGAACCGATTTTCAGAAAACTTAACACACATCATTCTACACCTAATTCATTACGCTGTGCCAAATTTCGTGCAAATCGAAAGATATATAGGGATCTTGGTGCACCATTTACCTAAAATCGGAAGAAAATATATATGGGAGCTATATGTAAATCTGAACCGATTTTCACGAAAATTAGCACACATCATTCTAGGCTTAATTCAGTACGTTATGTCAAATTTCGTGAAAATCGAAGGATATATAGACACTTTGGTGCACTATTTACATAAAATCGGACGATATATGGGAGCTATATATAAATCTGAACCGATTTTAACGAAACTTAACACACATCATTCTAGACCTAATTCATTGCGGTGTGCCAAATTTCGTGCATATCGAAAGGGTATGTAGAGACTTTGGAGCACCATTTACCTAAAATCGGACGAAAATATATATATATATATATATATATGGGAGCTATATCCAAATCTGAACCGAGTTTCACGAAACTTTGCACACATCATTCTAGGCTTACTTCAGCACGCTGTGCCAAATTTCGTGCAAGTCAAATGATTTCCAGGGACTTAAGTGGACAATTTACCTAAAATAGGGCGAAGCTATATATGGGAGCTATATCTAAATCTGAACCGATTTTCACGAAACTTAGCACACATCGTTCTTGGCTTAATTCAGTACGTTGTGCCACATTTTGTACAAATCGAATGATTTTCAGGGACTTTGGTGCACCATTTTCCTAAAATCGGACGAAATTATATATCGGAGCTATATATTAATCTGAACCGAATTTCTTGAAAATAAGCACACATCATTCTGGACATTCTGGTTCAGTACTCTATGATAAATTTCGTCCAAATACATACATAGAGACTTTTGTGCCCCATTTGCCTTAAATCGGACGAAACTATATACGGGAGCTTTATCTAAATCTGGACCGATTTTCTTCAATTTCAATAGGGTTCGTCCGTGTGCCAAATAAGTGAGCTGTGCCAAATTTCATCCACTTCGGACTATAAATGCGACCTGTACTCTGTTTGCATTTTAACATGGACAGGCAGGCGGACAGACGGACGGACATGCATAAATCGACTCAGAAAGTGATACTATGCATATTCTCAAAAGGAACCATGTGTCTATCTCGTTTCCTTTTGCCTGTTACAAACATATGCACAAGGACATAATATCTTGTACCACAGTATGGTGAAGGGTATAAAAATCCAGGCCTTGTGATAAATTCAAAAACGTCTTTCTGTCAATCCTTGAAAAAAATATTTTTGCTATGGATCCTTAAAAAAATATTTTTTGAAAAATCCACGCCTTGCTGTGGATCCTTAAAAAATATTTTTTAAACAATCCACGCCTTGCTGTGGATCCTTAAAAAATATTTTTTAAAAAATCCACGCCTTGCTGTGGATCCTTGAAAACAAATATTTTTTAAAAAATCCACGCCTTGCTGTGGATCCTTGAAAACAAATATTTTTTTTTTTAAATCACGCCTTGCTGTGGATCCTTGAAAACAAATATTTTTTTAAAAATCCACGCCTTGCTGTGGATCCTTGAAAACAAATATTTTTTTTAAAAATCACGCCTTGCTGTGGATCCTTGAAAAAATATTTTTTTAAAAAATCCACGCCTTGAAAAAATATTTTTTTTAAAAAATCTACGTCTTGCTGTGGATCCTTGAAAAAATATTTTTTTTAAAAAATCCACGCCTTGCTGTGGATCCTTGAAAAAATATTTTTTTAAAAAATCCACGCCTTGCTGTGGATCATTGAAAAAATATTTTTTTAAAAAATCCACGCCTTGCTGTGGATCCTTGAAAAAATATTTTTTTAAAAAATCCACGCCTTGCTGTGGATCCTTGAAAAAATATTTTTTTAAAAAATCCACGCCTTGCTGTGGATGCTTGAAAAAATATTTTTTTAAAAATCCACGCCTTGCTGTGGATCCTTGAAAAAAATATTTTTTAAAAAACCCACGCCTTGCTGTGGATGCTTGAAAAAATATTTTTTAAAAAATCCACGCCTTGCTGTGGATCCTTGAAAAAATATTTTTTAAAAAATCCACGCCTTGCTGTGGATCCTTGAAAAAATATTTTTTAAAAAATCCACGCCTTGCTGTGGATCCTTGAAAAAATATTTCTTATAAAATCCATGCCTTCCTGTGGATCCTTAAAAAATATTTTTTAACAAATCCACTCCTTGTATCCCAATTCTTGTGTATCGAGCAACACGTGCGGCTCCTGTCCATATCTCTCCCTCAGTGTTTTAATCCTCACTGATTATCTTGGAAAATTCAAAAGCAATTACAAACATAGTTATGGATAATTGCGGCTTATTGCAACACTTGAAGGCGCAAAGAGTTCGCCGAAGAATGAAAAGCAAAAAAATGCCCGGCACTTTTGGATTGCATTGTTCTACCTTTTGCCCGCCCCTGCATAGCCTAGGTGATGGGTGGTTCACACGTGCCACAGTCT
The DNA here is from genome assembly GCF_032173495.1 of Musca vetustissima. Taxonomy (NCBI): domain Eukaryota; kingdom Metazoa; phylum Arthropoda; class Insecta; order Diptera; family Muscidae; genus Musca; species Musca vetustissima. The sequence continues at coordinate 21,463 of NW_026881568.1, read as the reverse complement.
CCTTGACGATATCATGCCGTGAGTCGAGAACTGAGCAACTAACCAAGCGGCAATATTCCTTCAACAAACGAAGAATTATGCTGATATAAGTATGTGTGTGTGCGGTTTAATTATACTATCACTCTGAACCAATTAATATGTCCATTGGTAACCGTTTGAGACAATTCGACAAAAATATTTTGCAATGCTCTGTACTTGCCGAACCAACCCCCATTCAACATGGAAATGGAATGGAATGCCATGTGGCTGCTCTGCCACTTGGCCATCCAGACTTTGATGTTCATGGTGTTGTCACACTCAAAAAGATGGTTGGTGATGCAGTTGTGGTGGTAACACTCCCATTCAATGACAGACACACATTTTTAAATATTTTACCGGTTATCCTGGAGGGAAAAACGTGTTTGGAGAAACTCTCAAAATGAAAAAAGTGGACTTTTGCTCCCTCAGGTTTTTTCGGAAATTCTATTTGAAGGTGAAAATAGAGTTGAACAATAAATATATTTTATTCAAATGTTTATCTAGCTTAAAATGTGAAAGTGAAATATAGTCATCATTGGACTAGATTTAGACTAACACCTACAACCCCCGGGCGGGTCATGCTAATATCATTCATCATGTTTTTGCATTGGATGCTGCATATTCCACAGGAGGTCGGAAAAATTATTTTTTTAAAAAAAATTCACACCATGAAGGTCAATGACCTTTAATCCGGAGTCAACGACCTTTAATCCTGATTAAGCCTTAATCCGGGGTCATTTACCTTTAGTACAGATCAACCCTTAATCAGGGGTCAACGACCCTTACTCCGGGGTTAATGACATTTAATCCGGATTAATACTTAATCCGGGGTCAATGACCCTAATCCGGATTAAAAAATATTTTTTAAAAATCCAATATTTTTTAAAAAATCCACGCCCTAAAAAACATTTTTTAAAAAATCCACGTCATCAAAATATTTTTTTTAAAAAATCCACGCCTTAAAATATTTTTTTTTAAAAAATCCAAGCCTTATATTCGACCCTTAAAAATAAAAATAAGGGTCGAATAAAAAATATTTTTTAAAAAATCCACGCCTTGTATTCGACCCTAAAAAATATTTTTTAAAAAATCCACGTCCTAAAAATATTTTTTAAAAAATCCACGCCCTAAAAAATATTTAAAAAAATCCACGCCCTAAAAAGTATTTTTAAAAAAATTAAAATTTTTTTTAAAAAAATCCACACCCTAAAAATATTCTTTAAAAAAACCCATGCCTTTATATAGCCCCTAAAAATATTCTTTAAAAAACCCATGCATTTATATAGCCCCTAAAAAATTTTTTAAAAAAATCCACGCCCTAAAAAATTTTTTTTAAAAAATTTTTAAAAATATTTTTTAAAAAAATCACGAACTAAAAATATTTTTTTAAAAAATCCACATCCTCAAAATTTTTTTTAAAAAAAATCCACGCCCTAAAAAATATTTTTTAAAAAAATCCACGTCCTAAAAATGTTTTTTAAAAACTCCACGCCTTAAATTTTTTTAAATCTACGCCCTAAAAATAGTTTTTAAAAAAAATCACGCCCTAAAAATATTTTTTTAAAAAATCCACGTCCTCAAAATGTTTTTTAAAAACTCCACGCCTTAAATTTTTTTTAAATCCACGCCCTAAAAAATATTTTTTAAAAAAATCCACGTCCTAAAAATGTTTTTTAAAAACTCCACGCCTTAAATTTTTTTTTAAATCCACGCCCTAAAAAATATTTTTTAAAAAAATCCACGTCCTAAAAATGTTTTTTAAAAAATCCACGCCTTAATTTTTTTAAATCCAAGCCCTAAAATATATTTTTTAAAAAATCCATTCCCTAAAAAATATTTTTTAAAAAATCCACGCACTAAAAATATTTTTTTTTTAATCCACGCCTTAAAAATATTTGTTAATGCGGATTACTCCTTAATTCTGGGCAATGACTCCTAATTCGGATAAATCCTTAATCCGGAGTCGTTGGCCTTTAATCTGTATTAATCCTTAATCTGTATTAATCCAAGGACCTTTAATCCTGATTAACGCTTAATCCGGGGCCGATGACCCTTAATCCGGGGTCAATGACCTTTAATCCGGGGTCAATGACCCTTAATCCAGGGCCAATGACCCTTAATCCGGGGTCAATGACATTTAATCCGGATTAATCCTTAATCCGGGGTCAATGACCTTTAATCCGGGGTCAATGACCTTTAATGCGGATTAATCCTTAATCCGGGGTCAATGACCTTTAATCCCTGATTAAGGGTCATTGACCCTTAATCAGGTGTCAATGACCTTTAATCCGGATTAGTCCTTAATCCGGGGTCAATGACCTTTAATCCGAGGTCAATGACCCTTAATCCGGATTAATCCTGAATCCGGGGTCAATGACATTTAATCCGGATTAATCCGTAATCCGGGGTCAATGACCTTTAATCCGTGGTCAATAACCTTTAATCCGGGGTCAATGACCCTTAATCCGGGGTCAATGACCCTTAATCCGGGGTCAATAACATTAATCCGAACTATTCCTTAATCCGGGGTCAATGACCTTTAATCCGGGGTCAATTACCCTTAATCCGGGTCAATGACCCTTAGTCCGGGGTCAATGACATTTAATCCGGATTAATCCTTAATCCGGGGTCAATGACCTTTAATCCGGGGTCAATGACCTTTAATCCGGATTAATCCTTAATCCGGGGTCAATGACCCTTAATCCGGGGTCAATGACCCTTAATCCGGGGTCAATGACCCTTAATCAGGGGTCAATGACCTTTAATCCGGATTAATCCTTAATCCGGGGTCAATGACCTTTAATCCGAGGTCAATGACCCTTAATCCGGATTAATCCTTAATCCGGGGTCAATGACATTTAATCCGGATTAATCCTTAATCCGGGGTCAATGACCCTTAATCCGGGGTCAATGACCCTTAATCCGGGGTCAATGACCTTTAATCCGGGGTCAATAACCTTTAATTCGGGGTCAATGACCTTTAATCCGGGGTCAATGACCCTAATCCGGATTAACGGATTAAGTTATTGACCCCGGATTAAAGGTCATTGACCCCGGATTAAAGGTTATTGACCCCGGATTGAGGATTAATCCGGATTAAAGGTCATTGACCCCGGATTAAAGGCCATTGACCCCGGATTGAGGGTCATTGACCTCGGATTAAGGGTCACTGACCTCGGATTAAGGGTCATTGACCCGGATTAAGGGTCATTGACCCCGGATTAAAGGTCATTGACTCCGGATTAAGGAATAGTCCGGATTACTGTCATTGACCCCGGATTAAGGATTAATCCGGATTAAAAGTCATTGATCCCGGATTAAAAGTCATTGACCCCGGATTAAGGGTCATTGACCCCGGATTATGGATTAATCCGGATTAAAAGTTATTGACCTCGGATTAAGCGTTAATCAGGATTAAAGGTCATTGGATTAATACGGATTAAGGATTAATACAGATTAAAGGCCAATGACCCCGGATTAAGGATTTATCCGAATTAGGAGTCATTGACCAGAATTAAGGAGTAATCGGCATTAAAAAATATTTTTAAGGCGTGATTTAAAAAAAAAATATTTTTAGTGCGTGGATTTTTTAAAAAATATTTTTTAGGGCGTGGATTTTTTAAAAAAATATTCTTTAGGCGTGATTTTTTTAAAAAATTTTTTGTAGGGCGTGGATTTTTTTTTTTTAAGGCAAAAATATTTTTTAGGGCGGGGATTTTTAAAAAAAAAATATTTTTAGGACGTAGATTTTTTAAAAAATATTTTTAGGACGTGGATTTTTTAAAAAATATTTTTTAAGGCGTGAATTTTTTAAAAAATATTTTTTAGGGCGTGGATTTTTTAAAAATATATTTTTTAGGGCGTGGATTTTTAAAAAAATATTTTTTAGGGCGTGGATTTTTTAAAAAATATTTTTTAGGGCGTGGATTTTTTAAAAAATATTTTTTAGGGCGTGGATTTAAAAAAATGTAAGGCGTGGATTTTTTAAAGAATATTTTTAGGGCGTGGATTTTTTAAAGAATATTTTTAGGGAGCCACTACAAGGCGTGGATTTTTTAAAGAATATTTTTAGGGCGTGGATTTTTTAAAGAATATTTTTAGGGCGTGGATTTTTTAAAAAAAAAATAGTTTTTAGGGCCTGGATTTTTATTTTTTTAATATTTTTAGAGCGTGGATTTTTTTAAAAATGTTTTTTAGGGCGTGGATTTTTTTAAAAATATTTTTTAGGGAGTGGATTTTTTAAAAAAATATTTTTGAAAATTCTCTGTAGGTTTTCCTTATAAAGAAGGCCCCTGTCACGTTTCCTCTTAAGTTTTCTACTATTTCCCGCAATCTATAAATTTTCCTCCATCCTTTGTCATCTTCTGCACCCTGCAGCCACCTGCCTGCCAAGCTGTCAAAATAAATTATAAAATTTTCATAGAAAATCTCAACATTAAACAACATTGTTAATAATATTGCTGAGATCTATGGATATTTGTGTGTGTACGTTTGTGGTGCATGCCATTCTGTTATGGCTCATGTACTCACGCACATAAAATACGTTTATATGGAACCTAAAGCTCGCCGGGATGTAGTTAAACGCTTTTAATCACACAACACCAACAACAACACCATCCGAACGCTACAAAGCCGCAAAAGAAATTTTTAATTAAAATGGCAACGAATCTACAGAGATGTGCAAGATTTCGCAAGAGGAGGTGAGGGGTTCGTCAGATGAGGGAACGGTTGATAGGCGTTTCAGAACAACGATATGGGAAGGGTGGAGAGGGGGAAAGGGTTGTAATCATACAATTGTATGAGTCGTTTTATGAAATAAAATTGTAGTTTAAGGGGGGCTAAAGGAGGATCAGTAATTTTTCAAAGGAAGTTCCTGGACCAGGCATCTGAATATTTTAGAAAATTTTACCGATGGACAGATGTGGCAGTCAAAGTCGAAATTTCAAACTTGTGAAGATATTTAAGTTTGGATATCATATAAAACATGGCTACTCTGCGGCTTGGTAGTCAACTTTGGTTCCAGTTTCAGAATTATTAGATCCCAAATCCGATGTAAAAAATACAAAATCTAATTTTTTCCTTAAAATGTCCCATCTATAAATTTTTATTTATTTTTATTGTGGTGTCTGCATCCCCTGCCTTGTACGTCCTCACGGCCCTCATCCTCCCCTCTTGGCATGCAGCCAAACAATACGGCTCATAATCGTCGTCATATATTTCAAAATATAAACCATGCACTACCACCACCCCGATCACCCGGAGCACGACCGCCGACTCGAGCATAAGTTAATGAGTTTTGTAGTTTCGTTGACTAACATTTCCGTTTCCTGCGGATGTCTGACATAGTGCCGCAAGGATTAGTGTTGCAAATTATATGCCTGTTATTTCGAATGTGTCAGAGAAGTTTTGCAACGATGCAATGGCTGCGGCACACGATGATGACGATGATGACAATAAACACCAACAACAACAACGAATGCAATTGGAAAGTTCAAGTGGGCTACCACAAGGCGTGGATTTTTCAAAGGAATATTTTTTCCAGCTACCATAAGGCGTGGATTTTTTAAACGAAATATTTTTTCCACCTACCATAGGGCGTGGATTTTTATTTTTAAGATTTTTAAAAGAAATTATGCTCTCAAACGTGCTATGGAGGAGGATAAGGGGGATGAATTTAAAAAAAATATTTTTGAAGGCATAAACGTGGATTTTTAAAAGGAATATTTTTTCCAGCTACCATAGGGCGTGGATTTTTAAAAGGAATATTTTTTCCAAGCTACCATAAGGCGTGGATTTTCTAAAGGAATATTTTTTCCAGCTACCATAGGGCGTGGATTTTTAAAAGGAATATTTTTTCCAGCTACCATAGGGCGTGGATTTTTAAAAGGAATATTTTTTCCAGCTACTATAAGGCGTGGATTTTTAAAAGGAATATTTCTTCCAGCTACCATAAGGCGTGGATTTTTAAAAGGAATATTTTTTCCAGCTACCATAAGGCGTGGATTTTTAAAAGGAATATTTTTTCCAGCTACCATAGGGCGTGGTTTTTTAAAAGGAATATTTTTTCCAGCCACCATAAGGCGTGGATTTTTAAAAGGAATATTTTTTCTTTGAGAGCCCCCAAATGCTTCAACGTAGCCATGTCGATTGGAAAATCCGACTTAGAACCTGGTAAACACTTGCAATGTTAAATTACAGTCAGCTTCATTCGGAAATGCGAGTAATAGCTAACAAATTAGCTTCTATGTGATAACATGGAACTGCAGTATGTAATTTATCCCCATTCCGCATATGATTAGCTCACCCTGTTTTAATTACCAATTTTTGCCATCTTCATGCTGTGCATCTCCTGTGTCATTTGAATACTGCATCATCAGTGTCATGTGTATTACGGAGACATGACACTCATTACCATACTTAAGTGTGCATCCGTTCGCTGCCGTACTTACGAAGTAGATTTTCAAGTACCTGAACTTATATTTCATAATTAATAATAAATTCAATTTGGCAAAATGAAGACGAAGAACGAAATTAATGATCGTTGAATATTACCACCTGCAGGGCGTGCAACAGCCAATTCAAGTCTATGGAAAAGGATGTCAGTTTGTGTGGCCAAAATGAGAGCAGACACACAAACAATTGTGTTCCGAAATCTGAAAGAGAAGGAATATACATTCATAGCGACTTAAAAAGGCTCAGGTCTCCTAAAAACCTTATAAAGGTCTTCTATAGAGTGAAAACCCTTTGGGCAGGACATCCATTGACAGAAGACTTTTTGAAGCTCTTTCATAGACAGAATTCCTTTTAAAAATCTTCCGTTGACATAAGACCTTAAATAGTGGACCATGGGCCTCCTCTGCCTACTAATGTAGGTAATCTTTTTAGGACTTATACATATATTGCGAATATTCCATAGCCAGAACTCCAACAGGTTTCTCGTGGTGGGCATTAAAAACTCAGTCGGCACCTTTGAAAAAGTCGGTCATAGCCCCTATAGACAAAATTGAAGGTTAAATTACCCGAAAATTCACTAAAACCCATTTATCCGCGCTTATCCGTTTTTATCCGGAAACCTAAAATTCTTCAAAGATTTAAAATTTAATGCAGAAATTTACATCAGAAATTATAGATATCAAATTGGAGGTTATATTGGGAAAATTTTCACTAAAACCCCCTTATCCGCAATTATCTGTTTTTATCCGCAAACCTATAATTCTTCAAAACTAAATAAAAAATTGCAGAAATTTACATCAGAGCTTATAGACGTCAAAGCGCATGTTTATCCTCGATTATCCGTTTTTATCCACAGTGCGAAAGTTCTCCAAAAATTATCATTTTATTATGAAAAACTCGGTCATAGCCTCTATAGACAAAATTGAAGGTTAAATTACCCGAAAATTCACTAAAACCCTTTTATCCGTGAACGAACGTTCTCCAAAAATTATAATTTTACTTTGGAAAATTTGGTCATAGCCTCTATAGACAAAATTGAAGGTTAAATTATCCGAAATTTCACTAAAACCCATTTATCCGTTTTTATCCGCAAACCTGAAATCCTTCAAAAATTAAAAATTGAATGCTGAAATTTATCACAGACCTTATAGACGTCAAATTACATGTTATATTGGACAAAATTTGACTAAAACGCTATTATCCGTTTTTATCCGCAGCACGAAAGTTCTCCAAAATGTATGATTTTAGTTTGGAAAAGTAGGTCATAGCCTTTATAGACAAAATTTAAGGTTATATTACCCGAAAATTCAATAAAACCCCATTTATCCACGATTATCCGTTTTTATCCGCAGCACGAATGTTCTCCAAAATTTATAATTTTAGTTTGGACAGGTCGGCCAAAGCCTCTATAGACAAAATTGAAGGTTAAATTACCTGAAAAATCACTAGAATCCCTTCATCCGCGCTTATCCGTTTTTATCCGCCAACATAAAATTCTCCAAAAATAAAAAAAATAATGCAGAAATTTATATCAGAGCTTACATACATCAAATAGCATGTTATATTGGGCAAAATTTCACCACGACCTTTTATCCGCGATTATCCGTTTTTATCCGCAGCACGAAAGTTCTCCAAAAATTGTAACTATAGTTTGGAAAAGTCGGTCATAACACCCATTTATCCGCGCCTATCCGTTTTTATCCGCGAACTTAAAATCTTTAAAATATAGAAATGAATGCGGAAATTTACATCAGAGCACATAGATTATAATTTTAGTTTGGAAATTTCTCTATAGACAAAATTCTAAGTTAAATTAGCCGAAAAAACCGACTAAACATCTATATCCGCGATTATTCGTTTTTATCCGCACATCTAAAATCCTCAAAAAAATTAAAAATTTAATGCAGAAATTTACAGCAGAGCTCATAGACGTCACATTGTATGTATATAATAGGCAAAATTTCACTAAAATCTCTTTATCCGCGATTATCCGTTTTTATCCGCAAACCTAAAATCCTCCACAAATTTAAAATTTTATGTAGGCATTTGGGTCATAACCTCCATATAAGGAATTGCAAGTTAAATTTCCAGAACATTCAATATAACCCCTTTATCCGCGATTATCCGTTTTTATCCGCAACCCAAAAATCCACCAAAATTGGAAAATTTAATGTTGAAATTTTGGCAATAACTTCTGGGGACGGAATTGAATCTTAAATTTACCAAAAAATAAAGAAACCCCATTTATCCGCGTATATCATAACCTCCATATAAGGAATTTCAAGTTAAATTTGCAGAAAATTCAATAGAACCCCTTTATCCGCGATTATCCGTTTTTATCCGCAACCCAAAAATCAACCACAATTGGAAAATTTTTTATGTAGAAATTTAGGTCATAACTCCTAGGGACGGATTTGAGTCTTAAATTTACCAAAAGAAATAATTAATACCCATTTATCCGCGATTATCCATTTTTATCCGCAACCCAAAGGTCCACCAAAAATTATAAATTCCATTGAGAAATTTAGCTAATCGTCTGAATAATTTTTGGAAAGGTGATTTTAAATCAGCTGAAATCTCGATATCACAAATTATTGCCACTTCGATAAGAAAATTCGGTTCAACATTTTAATTATGTTTATGGAAAATGCGGGGCGGGGCTTTCTATGGGCGATGTATCAAAAATCGACTTATATCGAAGATTGTCTACAGACAAGTAATTTTATTGATTTCCAAGAACCTGGATAGCCAAATTGCAGTAACTTCTGTGGAAAATCGGCTAAACCCTTCATAATACCGGAACCTTCATAGGTAGACTATGTCAACACAGAACCCAATTTGGATATTTCGGCGGGAAAATGTTGTTGAAATCAAAAAAAAAATCTGAAAATAAGGGCGGGTACGTAAGTCAATAGACAATTTTTAGCAAAAATGTGGTTTACCCTTCAATGTCCCGCTATGTAAAATTACAAATTAAATACAGAGTGTATATAAATTGGACGTAATATTTATAAATTTATTTTAAATTTTGATTTTCCCCACTTCAGATAAAACTCAACAGCTTCCTTTAAAAAGAAAATATTTTTTTCAACAATTTCACAATATCCTCAGCAGCAGGAGTGCGGATCTTAAAAATATATTTTTTTTATTCTTTTGAGAAACAATTTAAACAAACAAATTATGACAACAATTCCGACTGACTGACATCTGTTCAAATATCCTCCGTTCTCTCAAAGAAACCAAAAAGTTATTGTGGTCTTTTCCCATTGATGGTCGAAACTTAAAGAAGAGACAAATCTCCCCTCCTTGATTTCAATTTTTTCCACAAAGCAAAGGAAAACAGAAGTAATCTTTGTGTAACGTTATTTCTTTACAATTGCATTGCAACAACAATAACAACAAAAACAAATCAAAGTTCTTTTTTTTTTTGTTACTGGGATTCCATTTCATTTCCATTGTGGTGGAAATTATATTTGTAGTAGTAGTAGTTGTTGTTGATTTTTTCTTCTTCTTCCACTTGGCTTACACCGCAAGTAATTCTCGGTCAAAAGAAACGTTTTTTGGTCAAAGAAAATTGTCCACACACAGCTAGCTACCTCCTCCATATTATCATCATTTCCAGCAAATTCCTCCTTGAGCTATCTCTATCTGTCCCTGCGAGCGAGTGAGCATCTAAACGAGAGTTCGATGTTTAGTAGTTCGGGTTTTGTATTTGCTTTTCAGCTTCTTCCTTTCTACTTTGTCAATTTCATTTTCCAAGTTTTTTTTTTCTAAATGACCATTTCCACTAGATTTACGTTATTTGTACTTTTGCATGCTCCACAAAAAAGAAACAGCAAAGAGTCCTTTTGTTGTTGTTTTATGGAACATTCAAGGATGCCCTTTTGTGAGAAAATTTAAACAAATATTTGGTATTTTTTTGCAAAAGTGTGTGGTAAACTGTGACTGAAGGTTATCATCGATTTAAGTAAATATTTAAAAAATGTTGGAAGGACATTTTTGGAAGTTGCTCTTTAAAACCTAACATCCTGAAGGTCATTTGAGTTGAAGTGAAAAAAAAATTATTTAGAGATCTGAAAAATATGCTGAAGTCGTTTTTGTTTTATAGTTGTAATGATTTGCAAGACAGGACCTATGGACCTATATAGTTCATCTGTTCCCATAATCTATGTTCTGTATAAATGCAAGGGTGTAAAAAATCGAAATGTATCCTGCAATTTTTGGAGAAGTAGTAACAAAAGAAGTAAGCCAATAGGCTTTATTTTTGGACATGATCAAAATTTCATACAAATTTGGCTATGGATCGGAAAACTTCATACGTTCCATATAAGATTTACTAGGTTTAATAAGTAAAAAAAGTCGTTATGTTCGGCTGGACCGAACTTTTTATTATCCTCCACCCCCACACGTTATGCCCATTCAAAATTCCTTAAATCGATCGAGACATTTATATGGGACTAAGGAGTTGCGTTATGTAGTAGTGCCGAGTACCGAAATAGGGCTGAACCTTTACGTGGAGATTCTATCAAAACTTAGACAAACATAGACAATATTCAGTACAAATTTATTGTACTCTCCAAAATTCTGAAATTCCAATTTTCAGCCACTAAAATGGGGAAATCAAGGAAACCTCTCTATAATTCTGACAATGTGGCGCTACCCTATTATAAAGGCTATGTTACCCCTAAGAATTTTTATAATTTTTGGTAGGAGTATTTTTCTACTCCATAGGGATCCCAAATATTAAATTACTCCCAAATTGGTTCAAACAATGGGCTCAAGTTCCCCCAAAATATCGACCTTTGGCATGTAGCGTTATATGGGGGCCTTCCCTAAAATGTGGACCATTAGTGATAATTTTTAGTAGGAAGATTTATCACCATACCACAACCCAAATTAACAAATGGCAACCAATTAGGTAGAAACACGTACCCAAACCTATTAAAATACCGAATATTGGGGGTAAAGTTACACGGGGCCTACCTCGAAATGTGAGCTAATTATGAAAATATTTTTCTAGGCAGATCTGGTAGCCGAAGTGAGTTGAAAATACGAATTAACAACTGATTCACTTGAAAAACGTATCTAAAACTCTCGAAAATACCGAGTAATGGGGTGGTATCGTTACATGGGGACTACCCCAAAAACGGGCCAATATTGATAATATTGATAGGAATATTTAAAACCCAATGAGAACCAACGTACCAAATTATAAAAAATTCGGTTGAAAAACGTGTCAAAAATCTCCATAATACCGAATGTTTAGGGGCACCGTAAATGAGCTCTATAACAAAATGTGGACCGATATATTCCTTTTGCAATACCTATCAACCTAGGAGTAATAGCAAAATTTCAAAGCTCTATATCAACCAGTGAGCGGAACAGTAAGTCGGACGTGACCGACCATACAATACCCCTACACAACTACCACTTAGCTCTATGTTTCTGCGCATCTGTATTTGTAATAGTTATATTTGTAATAGTTCGCATTATTTGGATTGGAGGTCAACAGCTCATCAGGGGCATATTTTCCGTATCATATTTTTCGGGAGTAACAAATTACTGGTTATTTTACACAAAAAAAAAAGTGTTGGTTCATTCGAACCACTTAATATTGACTCTTCATTATTATGGCAGTCACTCGAATTAGTCCAGAGCGTCTTCCCCATGGAAAATATTTGATGTTAGTCTTATATAAAGCGACTAGAAGACCAGACAAAAAATTAAGGTTTCGTCGCATTTTATACCATAAATATCATCTGATCACTAGCGGAAATTATGGGCGTCGACCTTGACCAAGAAAAATTTGTAGCCATCAACGCGTAATTTATGCCCTGTAGTGTGGTAATGTCAATAGTAAAGTATGTATTTACGTATAACTCCCACATCCGAGGATATACACGAATATAATTCGTATCAATTTAAAGGTTAACCTTCAGGATTGAATATCTACGCCATAGACTATTTTTTCCATTTCTCACACAAAAGTAGGGGTCTATTTGACCCGATTATCATGAAAATATCCATGCTTGTTTCTTCTTTCTCTCGTGATGTCCAGATCATAATTGTGGCCTCTAGAGCGACCAGAAAACAACTAATAAGGAAAGTAGTAAAGTCAGACTGGGCCGACTATATGATACCCTTCACCACTTTGGGTATATTCTACATATATATCTAAATCTGAAACGATTTTCGCCAAACTTAGAACACATCACTATAGACTCAGTTCTGTACGATATGCCAAATTTCGAGTAAATCGACAGAAATATAGGAGATTTTGGTGGACCATTTACATTAAATTGAACGAAGATTTATATGGGAGCTATATCTAAAACTGAACCGATTTTCACTAAACTTAGCACATATCACTCTAGACTCAGTTCGCTTCGTTTCAGCCTTCACATACCTGGAATTCAAAATTTTCCGAGGATCATGAAAGTACCTAAAAGTGGGTGGTAACCGTATATTGAGGCTACGTCAAATCATGGCCTAATACTGACAATGAGGAAGTTAATTACTCACCAATAACCTGGAATGGCGAATTATAGCAACTTCGGTTCAGAATTGATCCTATGACATGCAAAAAGTACCAAAAATAGGTAGCATTTATATATGGGACTTATATCTAAACATGGATCCATAAAGAACAGTTTTTGTCAAAATATTTGTCATTCACCATGAATGCTAAATCAGAGTCACATCGGTTGGAAATTTTCTTTATTTTTGATTTCAACAATTCTGACTTCGTCTAGTGTCATTCGATGCACTTATATTGCCTGCGGCATGCTACCCACCAGGTGGTAATTTTCGAGAGCTTCAAATAATAATAATATTTTTTGTCTTTCCTTAGCCAATAATTTCAAATTTATTATTAATTATGAAATATAAGTTTGATTTCTTAAAGAAATAATTTGAAGTACGGTGACGAACGGATGCATCCACTTAAGTGTGGGGATATCTAGAGGACTGTTAAAAAAGGCAGAAGTTGTTTTTCTACAGACAGAAGAACTTTTGTGGACAATTCGTTTTGGGTGCCAAATGTCTCCACTAAAAATATCGGTCCACTTTTCTTGTAGCCCCCATATAACGGTACCCCCCAATTTACGGTATTTTGGGGGTTTTTAAGCGTGTTTTTAAACCGAATTCGCTGAAATTTAGTACAATGGGTTCTTATTGGGTACCAAATTTTTATACCCTCCACCACACTGTGGTACAGGGTATTATGTCTTTGTACATATGTTTGTAACAGGCAAAAATAATCGAGATAGACCCATGGTTCCTTTTGAGAATATGCATAGAATCACTTTCTATATATACGATTTATGCACGTCCGTCCGTCTGTCCATGTTAAATTGTAAACAAAGTACAGGTCGCATTTATGATCCGATTTGGATGAAATTTGGCACAGCTCATTTGTTTGGCCCAAGGACGAACCCTATTGAAATTGGGAAAATCGGTTTAGATTTAGATATAGCTCCCATATATATTTTTCCCGATTTACGGACTTTAGACCCTGAAAATCTTTCGATTTGCACGAAATTTGGCATAGCGTACTGAATTGAGCCACGAAAGATGTGTGCCAAGTTTCGAGAAAATCGGCCCAGATTCAGATATAGTTTCGTCCGATTTCATGTAAATGGTGCACCAAAGTCCCTATATATCCTTCGATATATTTGGATAGAGCTTCGGTTCAGATTTAGATATAGCTCCCATATATATTTTCGGCCGATTTTTGGTAAATGGCGTACCAAAGTCCCTATATATCTTTCGATTTGCACGAAATTTGGCATAGCGCACTGAATTAAGTCTAGAATGATGTGTGCAAAGTTTCGTGAAAATCGGTACAGATTTAGATATAGCTCCCGTATATATCTTCCTCCGATTTAAGGTAAATGGTGTACCAAAGTCCTTATATATCTTTCGATTTGCATGAAATTTGGCATAACGTACTGAATTGAGGCTAGAATGATGTCTGCCCAGTTTCGCGAAAATCGGTCCAGATTTAGATATAGCTCCCATATATAGTTTCGTCCGATTTCATGTTAATGGTGCCCCAAAGTCCCCATATATCTTTCGATTTGCAGGAAATTTGGCATAACGTACTGAATTAAGCCTAGAATGATGTCTGCCCAGTTTTCGAGAAAATCCCCAGATTCAGATATAGTTTCGTCCGATTTCATGTAAATGGTGCACCAAAGTCCCTATATATCCTTCGATATATTTGGATAGAGCTTCCATATATATTTTCGCCCGATTTTAAGTAAATTGGACATCAAACTCTTCATGCTAGTCAGATTGACATCAAATTTTGCACAACGTACAAAATTGAGCATACAATTATAGTTGCGTTTTCTAAAGGTCAACCACTCCTCTTGGATATAATACATAGCCCAACAGATAACCTATTTATATTTGATTGAAGTCGATTTATATAACTTATGGATATATAGGTAGATTCACATTTAGATAAATATCACATATTTTATTTCATCAAATTTCAGTGGTGAAGGGTATCATATAGTCGGCCCCGTCCGACTTTACTACTTTCCTTACTGGTTATTTATAAAAATTATAAATAAAGATCTTTTTTTCGGGTATCAGTCCGCGCTTTGGGGTTTTTCATTAAAAATTGCTGAAATTTTTATTTGGTGTACACATTGGTTTACATAAACCGGTTGGTAGAATTATCGGTAAAAGTTCAATTTTTGGTATGTTCCCTATATTTTCATTTCAAGTATCTATCAGGATACCTATGGCGGAGGGTATCCAAAGTTCGGCCCGGCCGAACTTAACGCTTTTTCACTTGTTTTTACTAAAATACCTTGTAGAAGTTTTCCTTAGGCATACAAACCTTTCTCGATTATTATACAAATAGAAAGCTTCTATAGGCTAAAGGATATACGCAGGTCGTCAGATCCCCGTTGTTAAGAATTATCTAAAAATTGCAAATAACATTTTTCAAAGACCAATAGAGCTATACACACATTTCAAAATTCTACGGCTGACATCCGGCAGGTCTCGCAAAGGTGGTGCTCTAATGACACAGATCCTTTGACAGGCTTATACAGGCCAACGACATTTGTCGAAATACAATAATAAGGAGGACTCCTGTAGATTGTTTAAAAAATTTTAGAGGTATTTAATAAATACAAGGTCTTAACATCACTTCCTTCCTTCCTTCATGTCTTCTTTATAGAAATGCAATAACATTTCAATTTACTTGTTGAATTAAAAAAATGTGAACCCAAAAGCAATAACGTTTCAAAAAAAAAAAAAAAATAAAACTATCGTCCTTTTAAATTTTTATCCACTACCATACTCACTTCGATGGTTACTCAAACTTCTACAATTTACGAACAATATTGTCCAGTATATCCAAGTTTAAAATATAGAGCAGATGTTCAGAAGCATTTGCTATCCTTCTTGGTGTTTTTTTCTTCTCTCTTAGTTCGTTTTTTTTAACTCTCAAAGTTTAGATAAATGAAATGGTTATTCTAAGTAAACTTGAAACACAAATTGTTATTATTTCCCCCCGAACCCCGACCCCCCAACAACAGGTCCCAGACAAACTATAACCCTTCATGGCAGGGGAGAATAAAGACAATGAAATAGCTTTTTGCAGGATCTAAAGGGAGGGAAGGGAAAAAAGAGGGGAGAACAAACTATTGCGACAAGAAAAAAATTGTATTTTTTCCTATGTATTTTATATGTGTGTGTAGAGTATATATATATATATGTTTGTATGTGAGTGTTGAACCTCTAAGTAAGTGTGTTCTAAGTTGAAATGTCCAGTAAAGATAATTTTTTGTTTTTTTTTTCTTTTCGAAAACAAGTTAAACAAAAGATTCAACTTTTAGAAATAAAACAGAGAAACACAAAATCCAACAACTTGTGGAAGGAGCAATAGTGCATTCGGTGGGCGAAGGATGAGAGCGACAGGATGTTTGAAGTAAATACTTGAGTAGAACTTACAAGTGTAGCAATTTATAAAACATATTAACTAAACTAAAACTTTGATCACAAAAAACAATCAACAACAAAGCAAAAAAGAACAACAACAACTATCATAATCATAATAATAACAATGAAGAAAAGTTGAAGCATGAGAGGGCAGAACTTAAACTCAAATAAGGACTAGAAAAAAAAACTATTGAAATTATAAACATTGATCAGAATTGGAAATAACTAAAAAATTGTTTATTTAAAAAAAATCCACGTCTTGTGCTAACTTAAAACCAATAAGGAAAGTAGTAAAGTCGGACTGGGCCGACTATGTGATATACTTCACCACTTTGGGTATATTGTAGAACGTATCCTTACAATTGTATGTCAATTTTCCTTCGAAGGAACATACTCATGTCTTTCTGTAGCCTATGATAAATTTAATTTCATTCGGGCAGATTTAGAGTCGTCTGCGTACCATGGGACAAATGTATGGAAAACGATTTATAGCAAAACTGATACACCCTATTCGGTACGCCACACTGTTAAAAAATGAATTTCAATCAGACACCCGTTTGAAATACATATGGAAGATATGGGTGCATCTCCACCAATTTCAACTAAACCCAATAACGTCATTCAAGTCTCAATTTGATACGTTGTGCAAAATTTCGTGTTTATCTGACAAACATTAGGAGTTTGGTGCACAATTTATGTAAAATCGGACGAAAATAAGAATGGGAGCTATATCTAACTCGGAACGGATCATTACGAAACTTAGCACACATACATAATTCTAAACTCAACTCAGTACGCTATGCCAAATTTCGCGAAAATTGAAATATATATAGGGACTTTTGTTCACCATTTACCTTAAATCTGTCGAACATATATATGGGAGCTATATCTAAATCTAAACCGATTTTCACGAAACTCGACACACATCATTCTAGGCTCAATTCAATACGTTATGCCAAATTTCGTGCAAAACGAAAGATATAAAGGTGCTTTGGTACACCATTTTCCTTAAATCTGACAAAAATATATATGGGAGCTATATCTAAATCTGAACCGATATTCACGAAACTTAACACACATTATTCAATACCTAATATATTACGCTGTGCCAAATTTCGTGCAAATCGAAAGATATATAGAGACTTACTGTAAATAGTGTACCAATTTACATTAATCGGACGAAAATATATATGGGAGCTACATCTAAATCTGAACCGATTTTCATGAAATTTCACACACATCATTCTAGACTAAGTCAGTACGCTATGTCAAATATCGTGCAAATCGAAGGATATAAAGAGCCTTTGGTGCACCATTTACCTTAAATAGGACTATATATATATATATATGGAGCTATATCTAAATCTGAACCGATTTTTACGCTAACACACATTTCATTCTAACCGA
The DNA here is from genome assembly GCF_032173495.1 of Musca vetustissima. Taxonomy (NCBI): domain Eukaryota; kingdom Metazoa; phylum Arthropoda; class Insecta; order Diptera; family Muscidae; genus Musca; species Musca vetustissima. Next base: position 3,625 of record NW_026881568.1, on the reverse strand, counting down.
AAAATAAATTACGCTGTGCCAAATTTCTTTGGATATATAGGTACCAAATTAATTTCAATGGAACGAAATATATATGGGAGCTATATCTAAATCTGAACCGATTTTCACGATACTTTGCACACATAATTTTAGATTTAATTTCGTACGCTGTACCAAATTTCGTGCAAATCAAATGATATATAGGGACTTTGGTGCACCATTTGTCTTAAATCGGACGAAAATATATATGGGAGCTATATCTAAATCTGAACCGATTTTTACAAAACTTAACATACATCCCTCTATCGTGCAAGTCGAAAGATTTATAGGGTCTGTGGTGCACCATTTGCATTTAATCAGACAAAAACATATATGGGAGATATATCTAAATCTGAACCGATTTTCCCGAAACTCAATACTCATCATTCCAGACTTAATTCTGTACGCTGTGCCAAATTTCGTGCAAATCGACTATATCACTTTGGTGCACCATTTACCTTAATTCTGTAAATCTGAACCGATTTTTATGAAATTTACCATAAATCGTTCTAGACTTAAATCCGTACGTTATGCCAAATTTCGTGCAAATCGAAAGATATATAGGGACGTTGGTACACCATTTACATTAAATCGGACGAAACTATATATGGGAGCTATAATTAAACCAATACCGATTTTCGCGAAACTTGGCAGACATCATTCTAGACTCAAGTCAGTACGCTGTGCCAAATTTCGTGTAAATCGAAAGATAAATAGGTACTTTGGTACACAATTTACATTAAATCGGTCGAACATATATATGGAAGCTATATCTAAATCTGAACCGATTTTCAGAAAACTTAACACACATCATTCTAGACTTAATTCATTACGCTATACCACACTTCGTGAAAATCAAAAGATATATAGGCACTTTGGTGCATCATTTACATAAAATCGAACGAAAATATATATGGGAGCTATATCTAAATCTGGACCGATTTTCACAAAACTTAACACACATCATTCTAGACCTAATTCAGTACGCTATGCCAAATTTCGTGCAAATCGGGACTGTGGTACACCATATAATCACGAAAATAGGTACGTAAATTAGCACACATTTAATTCAGGTGCCAAATTTCATATATATAGGGATCGGACAAAAATATATATGGCAGTTATATCTAAATCTGAACCGATTTGTCCCAATTTCAATAGGGGCCAAATAAATGAGCTGTGCCAAATATTCATCCAATTCGAATCAAAAATGCGACCTGTACTTTGTTTACAATTTAATATGGATAGACAGACGGACGGACATACATAAATCGACATAGAAAGTGATTCTGCATATTCTCAAAAGGAACCATGGGTCTATCTCGTTTCCTTTTGCCTGTTACAAACATATGCATACACAAATAATACCCTGTACAACAGTGTGGTGAAGGGTATAAATAAGATTTATAGTAGGTCTTGAAAAATTGAAATAATTAAAAAAACCACGCCTTATATAGGTCTTAAAATTTTTTTTAAAAAATCCACACCTTTACTTTAGAAAAAAAATTAAAAAAAAATCCATTCCTTTACCTTAAAAAATCCACCCTTTACTTTAAAAATATTTTTTTAAAAAATCCACGCCTATATACTTTAAAAAATTTTTTTTAAAAAAAAACACGCCTCTTATACTTTAAAAAATATTTTGTAAAAAATCCACGCCTTGCTGTGTATGCGGTGGATTATTTAAAAAATCCCCCTCGTTCTGATATTTATCAAGATCTTTAACATATTTTACCAAACTCACTATCATTTCATTATTTCGTGCATGCAACCTCCCCCCTCTCCACTCAGACAACTGATGCAACAATCATCCGAGCCTTCCAACAAGTAAGTTTTCATATTCATGTAGTTGTTCTTCAAAATCCCACACACACATACACTCAAACACCAACCGACCGACCGACACAATTACATTCCACCTCGCACAAGGCCACGTGCCATAACGAATGTTGTAATTTTTTATCGTTAAGCGGCTGGGTTATATCCCCAGCCAGAAAAAGAGTCCAAGCGCAACGAAATCTTAACAGCAGTCCCCAGACGACAATAGAAACATTTGCGGAGGGGTAAAACACAAACGCACACACACACACACTGACACACCAACACTGACATTTTACACATGTAAACGTTTCATTAGACCGACAATAATTATTTGTCAGTACGAGCAAAAAAAATATGATTTCATGGATAGGGGAAAGGGTTGCGAGAATGTTGAGTAGAAGGAAGGAGGAGGGGAGAGGGGAAGGAGAGTACAAATTATAACTGAGAGAATATTATTTCACCAGGGGAGCGAAATATTCCTTCAACACTTAAGGTGTAGAGTGGGTGTTTTGGTTGAGGTTTTGGAACAGGTTCAAAAGGTGTAGCTGTGGCCCACAAAAGAGCAGATGTGGGAAGGATATGAGGAAGAGCTGGAAAAATATTTTTTATTTTTTTTTTAGAACTGAAAACATGTTCTCAACCCTAGGAAAAAAATTATAAATATTTTCTAAAAGTCAGGAAAAATTCAAGAATACCTTTAAAAATTAATAAAATTGAGATTTTTTATTTGTTTTCATCATGGACTTAGCCTTGGAATGATAAAAATTGGTCCTTAAAAATGTCTGAGAATAAAAAGAAATCCCTAACTAATTAAATTTTAAATGATGAATTACAATCCCTTACCACCCCTTTCTTTCATTGTGCTCTTTTAAAACGCACAACTGTTAATCGTTTAGGGCAGCTCATGTTTAGCCCTAAAATAATACCACACCTAAACAAAGGCAATGGCTAAACAATGCCGAAAACAAAAATCCACAGAAAAAACAACAACACCAGCAATATAACAAAAGGCAGTTGAAAATTGAAAACGAAATGTTCCAATTAGACCACAAATTAATGAACAACAAAAAAAAAAACTGACGAGCACAAATCAATAGAAAATTTTTCCAATCAGCAGAAAAAAAAATAATAAGTCAAACCACGAAATGACCAAATGGCAAAATTTTTTTAAGGACAATGGTTGCGAAATAATCGAAATATATAATGAGCAAAAATTTAAAAGAGGGGTTAAGTGGAAAACGGCAGGGAGGTCTATAAAGAATATATAAATTATAACGACCTATATAAGGCATAGATTTGTTAAGCAATATTTTTTAAGGACCTAGGCTAAGCGTAGATTTACAGAAAAATATTTTTAAGGACCTAGGCTAGGCGTAGATTTGCAGAAACATATTTTTAAGGACCTAGGCTAGGCGTAGATTTGGAGAAAAATATTTTTTAAGGACCTAGGCTGGGCGTAGATTTGCAGAAAAATATTTTTAAGGACCTAGGCTAGGCGTAGATTTGCAAAAAATATTTTTAAGGACCTAGGCTAACCGTAGATTTGCAGAAAAATATTTTTTAAGGAATTAGGCTAATATATTTTTAAGGACCTAGGCTAGGCGTAGATTTTCAGAAAAATATTTGTAAGGACCTAGGCTAAGGCGTAGATTTGCAGAAAAATATTTTTAAGGACCTAGGCTAGGCGTAGATTTGCAGAAAAATATTTGTAAGGACCTAGGCTAGGCGCCTATTTGTAAGGACCTATAAGTCGTGGACCTATATAAGGCCTATATGTGGATTTTTA
>NW_026881567.1:0-34359 GCF_032173495.1 Musca vetustissima | reverse complement strand
TGTAAACGGGGCACCAAAGTCCGTATATATCCTTTGATTTGCACAAAATTTGGCATATGGTACTGAATTGGGTCCGGAATGATGTGCGATACGTTTCCTGAAAATCGGTCCAGATTTAGATATAGCTCCCATATATAGTTTCGTCCGGTTTAAGGTAAATGGGGCACCAAAGTCCCTATATATCTTTCGATATGTACGAAAATTGGCACAGCGTATTGAATTAGGTCTAGAATGATGTGTTTTAAGTTTCGTGAACATCAGTTCGGATTTAGATATAGCTCCCATATATATTTTTTCCGATCTAATGTAAATGGGGCACCAAAATCCCTACATATCTTTCGATTTTCACGAAATTTGGCACAGCGTACTTAAATAAGCGTGGAATGATGTGTGTTAAGTTTCCTGAAAATTGGTTCAGATTTATATATAGCTCCAAAATATATTTTCGTCCGATTTATTGTAAATGGTACACCAAAGTCCCTATATATCTTTCGATTTGCTCGAAGTTTTGCATAGCATAATGGATTAAGTCTAGAATGTGTGTTAAGTTTCGTGAAGATCAGTTTCGATTTAGATATAGCTCCCATATATAATTGAACAGAGCTCCCTTATATATTTTCTCCCGATTTTAAGTAAATAATGCACCAATAACAGTTACAGCCACCTTTGAACAATATGAGAAGGGGTCTGCCAAAGTGGGTCTGGCGGTAAACAGCGAGAAGACCAAGCTGATGGTATCAACTCTGAACTGAACAACTGTGGAACTTGAGAACTACAGCTTCGAGGTAGTCAAATATTTTATATACCTTGGTACCGCCATAAACAAAACGAATGACATCAGTTTTGAAATTCGGAGAAGGATAGTTGTGGCCAACAGATGCTACTATGGTCTGAGCAAACAACTCAAAAACAAGGCCAACTCCCGTCAGACCAATCTCACACTCTGCAAGACGCTGATACTGCCCGAGCTGTTATATGGATCTGAAGCATGGGTACTTGCACAAGCAGATGAGGTAGTTCTTGCAGTGTTTGAGAGAAAATTCTTGCGGAAGATCTACGGGCCGATCTACGAGCCGTGAATATCAGCGTCGAATGAACCATGAGCTGTACCAGTTATTCTCGGACATCAGCATTGTTAGACGTATTGAGCTGCAGCGACTACGTGGGCTAGGTCATGCCCAGAAGGCATATAAAAGCGAACCACCTGATGGTTCACGCCGAAGGGGAAGACCTCGAATAAGATGTAAAGATCAAGTGGAAGATAACATTGCCGAATATGGTCTTTCAAATTGGAAAAACTGTGCAAAAGACCGACGCGCCTGGAAACCTTCTTTAAGCTCGGCTTATGGAACGAATGTTCTGTCACAAGCCATCTAAGTAAGTATGTAAGATGCCCCAATAACTCCAAAGTGGTAGTCGGCTCAATCCGACTTCACTACTTTCCTTACTGGTTTAAAACATATTTTTTCAAAGTCCTGTACAGGGCGTAGATTTTTTAAACATATTTTTTCCAAAGACCTGCACAGGGCGTAGATTTCTTAAATATATTTTTTCAAAGACCTGCACAGGGCGTAGATTTTTTAAACATATTTTTTCAAAGACCTGCACAGGGCGTAGATTTTTTAAAAATATTTTTTCAAAGACCTGCACAGGGCGTAGATTTTTTAAACATATTTTTTCAAAGACCTGCACAGGGCGTAGATTTTTTAAACATATTTTTTCCTTTGGCAAATAAACAATGCATACCTTGTTGGCAAGGTTATGCACAAACATTCCATTACTGCGAACCTAACCTATATTGTTTATAATTGGCCACGAAAAGCATATATTTGACATATGTGAATATTATCACACATGTCCTTTCTCACATTAAAGCTTAGTCTGCCTCTGGGTCTGCAAAAAAGCTAAAATAAAATTTCATAAATAAAATCCACCAGACATTTGAACTAATTTTTCCTCTCACTCCCTCTCTAACCCCTTCCAATTTCCCTCAGCCCCAGAAAAAATCCAATTTACCTTGCGTGCTAACATTTTGTTCATTTCATGCAAAAAACCCCTTTCCGATTAAAATTTTCTGTATTTTTCGAATAGATAATTTAATGCAAATGCGATAGACAGACGAAATAGAATAGAAATATGAAAAATAGACTACAACACTTGTTAGACAACTAAAAAATAACAACAATACCACCTCTGGCTAGACATGACCTAGCAACAGGAAATAAATATATAAAAAAATATTTGACATTTTTTTTTGCTTGCCAGACAAATTAAAGAGGAAATAGACAGCAAAACGAAGTTCGAGGAAAAGTCATTGACTGTGTTCGGTTTGTGGGTCGCTTTTGGACTGAGGAGGAGGGTGAGATTGTCATAAATCGAAGTTGTAATTAGTGCTAATGAAATTCAGAATATTATAGATTTTTTGCTATATTTAAGTTGTAGAAATTAGACAGGGTAAATTTCTTTTGAATCATACAAATATTCGATCCTATAAATAGTCAAATAATTTGGAGCGGAATAATTGTTTTTTGATGCACAAGGACAAATAAATGGGGTCATAGGTTGAAACAAAATGTAGTAATTGGTTTGGGACCTCCACACGGATAGGATTTTTAAATATTTTTTTAGAGACCTACACAAGGCGTGGGATTATTAACAAAATTAGATATCTACACAAGGCCAGAATTTTTTACAAAATAATTTAAGCAACTACACAAGGCGTGGATTTATTGAAAAATATTTTTAGGCAAACTACACATTAAACCAGCAAGGAAAGCAGTAAAGTCGGACGGGGCCGACTATATGATACCCTTCACCACTTTCGGTATATAAACCGATGAAAACTAAAAGACGTCGAATTTTTAAAGGACCAGGGACAAAATTATGAAAATCAATTATAAACGTATATATATATATATATATATATATATATATATATTTTGTAAAAACGGACGACACCGTTTACATTAAATCGGACGAAAATATATATGGGAGCTATATCTAAATCTGGACCGATTTTCAAGAAAATTAACATACATTCATTAATTCATTACGCAATGCCACATTTCATGCAAATCGAAAGATATAGAGAGACTTTGGTGCCCCATTTACCTTAAATCGGACGAAACTATATATGGGAGCTATATCTAAATCTGAACCGATTTTCTCGAAACTTGGTACACATCATTCTGGACCTAATTCAGTACTCTGTGCCAAATTTCATGCAAATCGAAACATATAGAGGGACTTTGGTGCCCCATTTACCTTAAATCGGACAAAACTATATATGGGAGCTATATCTAAATCTGAACCGACTTTCTCGAAACTTGGCACACATCATTCTAGACTTAATCTAGTACGCTATGCCAAAATTTGTGCAAATCGAAAGATTTTCAGAGACTTTGGTGCTCCATTTACCTTAAATCGGTCGAAACTATATATGGGAGCTATATCTAAATCTGAACCGATTTTCTCGAAACTTGGGGCACATCATTCTGGACCTAATTCAGAACTCTGTGCCAAATTTCATGCAAATCGAAAGATATAGAGGGACTTTGGTGCCACATTTACCTTAAATCGGACGAAACTATATATGGGAGCTATATCTAAATCTGATCCGATTTTCTCGAAACTTGGCACACATCATTTTAGACTTAATTCAGTACGCTGTACCGAAATTCGTGCAAATCGAATGATTTTCAGAGCAAATCGAAAACTATATTCGGACTTTGATGCACCATTTACATTAAATATATATAGAGCTATATCTAAATCTGAGCCGATTTTCACGAAACATAGCACACATCATTCTAAACTCAAGTCTATGCGCAATGCCAATTTTCGTGCAAATCGAAGAATATATAGGGTCTTTGGTGCACCATTTACGTTAAATCGGACGAAGATATATATGGGAGCTATATCTAAATCTGAACCGATTTTCACGAATCTTAAAAAAAAACATCATTCTGCTCTTAATTCAGTACGCTGTGCAAAAATTCGTGCAAATCGAAAGATAAATAGGGACATTGGTGCACCATTTGTCTTAAATCCGACGAAAATATATATGGGATCTATATCTGAACCGATTTTCACGAAACTTAGCGCACATCATTCTAGGCTTACTTTAGTACGCTTCTAGACTTAATTCAGTACGCTGTGCCAAATTTCGTGAAAATTGAAATATATTTAGTGGTACCAATGTCCCTAAAGTCCCATTTACCTTAAGGGGAGTCCCCCATTCTCCGGGTCAACATTTTTGTTGTTGTCTCTACAAAATTTCAAGTGAAAATCTCAAGAACTCTTGAAGATATAGCCGATTTATTGTGTCAGCATCTCTAAACTTTTTTTTTGAATGGCGGGCACGATAACTCAAAAACTAATAGTCCAATCGGTTCCAAATTTTGCAACGTTTCTCAGGGAGTGTATAGCTCTCGTATGAACTAGGATAAAGCCAATCGGTGAAGATCTTCCTTATTTTTTAACTTGGTTTTTGGTAAAAAATCGGCGATTTTCCAAAAATATTTTTTCAAAGGTCCACCATTTTGTTAATTTTAGAGCGAAGTCAATAATCCTAGTTCATACGAGAGCCAGACATGTACTCTTTCTAACACCGTTGGAATTTTCGGATTCCGATGTTCCAGTGAGGAGTTATCATGCCCGCCATCAAAAATAAGGACTTTTCTTTAATTACAAAAAACAACAACAAAACAATAACAAAAATTTTTTGTAAATTATTTTTCTTCTCTTTTAAATCTTCAAATATATATGCGCAAAGTTACAAACCTTAACAATCATTGGTATTGATTTACCAGCCCATTGAAATTCTTGAAAAATTAAAATCGAGAATGGGTGGTGTTCCCTTAAATCAGACGAAAATATATATGGGAACTACATATAAATTTGAACCGATTTTCATGAAATATAGCGCACATCATTATACCCTACACAACTATGTTGTCAGGGTATTATAGCTTTGTGCAGCCCCAAGAGTTGGTAACGCCGCCAAATATTGGTCCTAGACCCACCTTTAAGTATACCGATCGTCATATCTCTACTAGCAGAGTCGATCTAGACATGGGTGTCCCTCCGTCCGTCTGTCCATTATAATTTGTAAAGGCGATACAGGCCACATTTATGGACCAATCTTCACGAAATTTTGCATGTAGGATTGGTTCTGGCCAATGAAGACCCCTATTGTTTTTGGTAAAGATCGGTTAATATTTAGGGAATGAAATGAACCAAATATTTAATTTTTGTCGGTTTTTCTGGTCTCTCCAGCAATTATGGCCAAAACATTGCGTATTTTTACACGGAGAAGGGGATCGGACCAAAGAAAAAACATGCCTGTTTTGAAAAAGAGCGGTCAATATTTAGCGGGTCAAATGGACCCAGACTTTTGTGTGAAAAATGTCAAAATTGGTTTTCTTTAGCCTATATATTTATTCCCGAAGGACATAGACCCGAGAGGTTGATATTATATCCAAGAGGAGTGGTTGACTTTTAAATTAATACCAATTAGTTGACGGTATGTACTCCGAAGTGGGAGTTACACTTAAATATTTACGTATTCATATATGTTATTTATTATTTTAAATTTTCTATAAGGATCCTGGTACGGTCAAGGACAACACCTATAATTTTCGGTGATGATCAAATATTAATATTAAGATGAAATGGGCCAAACATTTTTGTTTTTTTTTTTCTTTCGTTTCTTCGAGTCGATCTATAGGCCACAATTGAAAGTCGAACGTAACAACACAACCCACGGTGAGGGGAATCTGAGTAAGTAAATAGAAGGGCTGTACTGAATATTAGTAATATTTGTTGACATCTAGTCGGTCAAGACGGTGCAAATATCGCGAAATATTGCCTAAGTTCAGAATGTATTACCACAGAAAGTTAGATTTTCGTGGAAGTTGTGTAGGGTATATGGTCGGCCCCATCCTACTATACTGCTCCGCTCACTGGTTTAAAAAATATTTTTAGGCACCTACAATAGGCAGGGAGTAAAAAAATCAGGGACTGATTTCTGTTTTTTTTTTATGTGTTGTAGAAGAAAAAAGTTCCTTCCATTAATGAAAATGTTTGATAACTTCCACTTTCCCACCAAAACAAAAACCTTCTTACCAAAAGCAACTCAAGTTTCTAATTAAAGTCGGAACATAAAAATTACAATTTTACAATTTTGTTGCTTGCCAAGTCACTGTCATTTGTCTATGGCATATTGACTTTTCGACCCTTTTTCCTAATCAATGGAATGAATTTAAAAAAGAAATGGTTTTACGGCCTAGAAAGTTATCACCTTTGACAACAATGTTTGATGGTAAAGAATAATGTTTTAGCAGTGCCGTGGGTTGTGGGGAGGACATTAACAAATTAAAAGGAAGTGGGAATTATTTTTGAAATTAAATTAAACGATTTTCTCGAAACTAACGTCATTCTGGACTCAATTCAGTACTCTATGCAACATTTCGTGCAAATCAACAGATATATAGAGACTTCGGTGCATCATTTAGATTAAATCGGTCGAACATATATATGGGAGGTATATCTAAATCTGAACCGATTTTCACGAAACTCAGCACACATCATTTTGGACTCAGTTCAGTACCCTATGCCCAATATCGTGCATATCAAAAGATATGTAGGGACTTTGGTGCACCATTTCCATAAAATCGGACGAAACTATATATGGGAGCTATATCTAAATCTGAACCGATTTTCACGAAACTTAGCACACATCACTCTAGACTTAATTCAGTACGCTATGCCAAATTTCGTACAAATCGAAATATACATGGGGACTTTGGTACACCATTTACATTAAATCGGTCGAACATATATATGGGAGCTATATCTAAATCTGAACCGACTTTCAAAAAAATTTACACACATCATTCTACACTCAATTCAGTACGCTATGCCAAATTTCGTGCAAATCGGAAGATATAGAGGGACTTTGGTGCCCCATTTACCTTAAATCGGAGGAAACTATATATGGGAGCTATATCTAAATCTGAACCGATTTTCTCGAAACTTGGCACACATCATTCTAAACCTAATTCAGTATTCTGTGTCAAATTTCATGCAAATCGAAATATATAGAGGGACTTTCGTGCCCCATTTACCTTAAATCGGACGAAAATATATATTGGAGCTATATCTAAATCTTTAACCGATTTTTCCCAATTTCAATAGGGTTAGTCCTTAAGCCAAATGATGGACCTTTGCCAAATTTCATTCAATTCGGATCATAAATGCGACCTGTACTTTGTTTACAATTTAACATCTACAGACGAACTAACGGGCGGACGGACATGCATAAATCGACTCAGAAAGAGATTCTATGCATATTCTCAAGAGGAACCATGTGCCTATCTCGTTGTGAAGGGTATAAACATACGCATCTGCCTTTTAGCTAATAAATATTTGATTCCGAAAAAACGATGATTCGAAAAATATCAAAACAATGATTTCACTTAACTCCAATGGGTTTCATTTGAGCAACACCAATGGAAAATGTTGGCCAATAGACATATATGATAATGAAAATTATGCTGATCACCAAGGCCATAAAGACTTAAAAACCTATCAATGAAGGCAGAATACTCCTTCATCAATAGACATCTCCTGTGGCCCACGGCCACAAACAACTAAAATGCCTACGAAGAAATTCCATGCTAAATTGAACTGCATGGGCAGGGTGGTGATGGTATGACTAATAAACAAACAAATGTAATGTGGCAACAACAACAACGAAGCATATCTGGCCAACAACAACAACGCACACATGACAAAGAAAAGAAAAAACAACAACAACTAAGTACACAGTTTAATAATTGTACTTCTTTTTCTGTGATTTTTCCCTCAATGGTTTTAGTGGCCAGTGCCACAAAGTCTCCAAATGATCCGACTCTAACTTCGTGGCAGCTATTGGACTTTATGGATTTTTGTTGTTTGCTCTGATGTTTTGCTATTTTGTTGTTGTTGTTCTTGTCCACCAAAGCCATCAAAATTTTCGCCTTGTGTGATTTTATAGGTTATCATCTTCATTGTTCGCACTCGGTGAACTCTTGTCTGCACTTCCAGCACCAACACCACCATCAACCACTCTACACAATTTTTGTTTTTTGATCACCGATCAAAGTGGAACTCCAAGAAGAAAACCAAGAGTCAACATTAATGATATGGGTCGTCTTCATCTTCGCCTCATCATCAAAACTGTCCAACAACAAGAAGTATTGATAATATCGATGATAATATTTTTGAGACAGCCAGCCAGCCAAAGTGTTTTGCTTTTTCTATTATTTTGATGATATTGACACGATCTTCACCCGTAAAAAGAAGAAGAAAAACAGTGCTTGAGTACTACGACAATTGTGGTGTTGACTTCTCTTCCAGTGGGTCATTGAGAAAAATTACTTTAATTTTTTTCTGGTTGGTTGGTTGTTGTTTTATTTAAAATTATGGCAAGTTACACTTGAGGCGAAAGTGTGGCACACAATTTGGAAATTGACAATATGATAGGAAATTGGCATAAATGGGCATTGGGGAATAATGGGATACGCTACTCTAAAAATTATTTTTTAAAAAATCCACGCCTTGTATAGGCCCCAAAAAAATTATTTTTTTGAAAAATCCACGCCTTGTATGGGCCCCAAAAAAAATTATTTTTTAAAAAATCCACGCCTTGTATGGGCCCCAAAAAAAATTATTTTTTAAAAAATCCACGCCTTGTATGGGCCCCAAAAAAAATTATTTTTTAAAAAATCCACGCCTTGTATGGGCCCCAAAAAAAATAATTTTTTAAAAAATCCACGCCTTGAATAGTCTTGGAAAAAATTATTTTTTAAAAAATCCACGCCTTGTATGGGTCCCAAAAAAAATTATTTTTTAAAAAATCCACGCCTTGTATGGGCCCCAAAAAAATTATTTTTTGAAAAATCCACGCCTTGTATAGGCCCCAAAAAAATTATTTTTTAAAAAATCCACGCCTTGTATAGTCCCCGAAAAAATTATTTAAAAACCCACGCCTTGTATAGGCCCCGAAAAATATATTTTTTAAAAAATCCACGCCTTGTATAGGCCCCGAAAAAATTATTTAAAAATCCACGCCTTGCGTAGTTCTTGAAAAAAATATTTAAAAATCCACGCCTTGCGTAGTTCTTGAAAAAAATATTTAAAAATCCACGTCATGTGTAGGTCATGAAAAAAAAAATATTTAAAAAATCCACGCTTTTTATAGGCCCCGATTTTTATACCCTTCGTCACAATGTGGTACACGGTGTTATGTCTTTGTGCATATGTCTGTAACAGGCAAAAGGAGACGGGATAGACACATGGTTCCCTTTGAGAATATGCATAGAATCACTTTCTAAGACGATTTATGCATGTCTGTCCGTCCGTCTGTTGGTGTTAAATTGTAAACAAAGTACAGGTCACATTTATAATCCGATTAAGATGAAATTTGGTACAACACATTTGTTTGTCCCAAGGACGAACCCTATTGAAATTGGGAAAAAAATCGGGTCAGATTTAGATATAGCTCCCATATATATATTCGTCCGATTTTATGTAAATGGTGCAGCAATGTCCCTATATGTTATTCGATGTGCACGAAATTTGGCATAGCGTCCTGAATTGAGTCTAGAATGACGTGCGCAAGGTTTCGTGAAAATCGGTTTAGATTTAGATATAGCTCCTGTATATATTTTTGTCCGATTTTATGTAAATGGTGCACCAATGTCCCTATATATCATTCGCTTTGCACGAAATTTGGCAAAGCGTACTGAATTGAGTCCAGAATGACGTGTGCTAAGTTTCGTGAAAATCGTTTCAGATTTAGATATAGCTCCTATATAAATTTTCATGCGATTTAAAGTAAATGGTGCACCAAAGTCCCTATATATCTTTCGATTTGCACGAAATTTGGCATAGCGTACTGAATTAAGTCTAGAATGATGTGTGTTAAATTTCGGGGAAATCGGTTCAGATTTAAATATAGCTCTCATATATATATTCGTCCGATTTAAGGTAAATGGTGCACCAAAGTCCCTATATATCTTTCGATTTGCACGAAATTTGGCATAGCGTACTGAATTAAGTCTAGAATGATGTGTGTTAAATTTCTTGGAAATCGGTTCAGATTTAAATATAGCTCCCATATATATGTTGGTCCGATTTTAGGTAAATAGTTCACTAAAGTCCCTGTATATCCTTCTATTTGCACGAAATTTGGCACAGAGTACTGAATTATGTCTAAAATAATGTGTGCTAAGTTTCGTGAAAAACGGTTCAGATTTAGATATAGCTCCCATATATATTTTCGTCCGATTTTTGGTAAATAGTGCACCAAAAGGTTCATATATCCTTCGATTTGCACGAAATTTGGCATAGCGTACTGAATTAAGTCTAGAATGATGTGTATTAAGTTTCGGAAAAATCGGTTCAGGTTTCGATATAGCTACCCGATATACATATATATTCGTCCGATTTTACATAAATGGTACACCAACCTTCTAATGCTCATCCGATTAACACGAATTTTTGCACAACGTATCAAATTGAGACTTGCATGACGTTATTGCGTTTTGGTGAAATTGATGTAGATGCTACCACAGCTTCCATAGGTATTTCAAACGATTGCCTAATTGAAATTAATTTTTTAACAGTGCGGCGACCGAAAAGCGTGTATCAATGTTGCTATAAATCGTTTTCCATAAATTTGTCCCATGGTACGCCCGAATGTTTTATATCATTCATGCCCGGATGATATAAAATTTATCATCGGATGTACAAAGACACGATCATGTTCCTTCGAGAGAACATTGACATGCTATTGTAAGGATACATGTGTACAATATACCCAAGGTGGTGAATGGTATCATATAGTCTGCCCAGTCGAACTTTACTGCTTTCCTTACTGGTATATTTTTTGTGTAGGGTATAAATACCGTCGATACCAATATCAGTTCAATATTTGACATAATTTTTGTACAGTTATATACTTCAAGTGGCATCGGCATCATTTTATATGATCCAGCTATTATAAAAAACATCTGACACCAGGAAATAAACTCTTACAAAAAGCCTCTAGCAGGGAGTCAGCTGTCAAAATTTCGATATCCGATATTTGAATACAATAATATATTTTCATTCAGAAAAATTCAACGAAAATAATTCATTGAAGATTTTTTGAAATAATTATTTGGAATACAATTTCATTCATTGCCATTAAACAAATTCATTCACAAATTTATGGTACAAAAATTAAAAAAAAAAAAAAAACTTATCAATAGAAACCACAACTTGACCTCAAGTATTTTTGTTTTATTTTTCAATATCATCCAACTCATCATCAGCATGATAATTATCGATGGTGATGATCCACTGAAATGTTTCAAGTAACACTTGATGTCATGATATGCCAAAAACCAATCGAAAAAGTAAAACCCCACAAAAATTGATTTGAACGAGAAAAATCTTCAAAACAAACAAATAAATAAAAACCTCGCACAACCCTATAATTAAATACTTGAAGCATAACAATGTGATATGTGGATGACATCCCAGATATACTTGTATGTATAACTGCCGCCAGTATCATGTTGAGATTAGCTACTTGAAAAATAAGTTTTTAGGGCACAAAATCGATGGTAGTGATATCTTCGTGCGTGGCAAGATCAATAATAACTTACCTATGTTCCGAATAGCAATGGTGCCCTTCATCGATATTTTAATTATATCGTCAATACAATTAAAAGTCTAGGGGGGTAGGATGTTTAAAAATATTTGTTTTAAAAATCTACGCTTTGGTTATTATGTTGGAAAAAATATTACTTACTTAGCTGGCGTACCATAAGCTGAGCTCAAAAAAAGATTTCCAGGCGCGTCGGTCTTTTGCGCAGTTTTTCCAATTTGAAAGACAATATTCGGCAGTGTTGTCCTCCGCTTGATCTTTCCATATTATTCGTCGCCTTCCCTTTCTGCGCGAACCATCAGCTGGTTCGCTTTTATACGCTTTTGGGGCTGGGAAATCTTCATCCATTCTCACAACATGACCTAGCCAACGTAGTCGCTGCAGCTCAAAACGTCTAACAATGCCAATGTCCGAGAATAGCTGGTACAGCTCATGGTTCATTCGACGGCGATATTCACCGTCGCAACGCAGATCGGCCCATCGGAGAATTTTTCTCTCAAAGACTCCAAGACCTGCCTCATATGCTTGCGTAATTACGCATGCTTCAGATCCATATAATAGCACGGGTAGTATCAGCGTCTTGTAGAGTGTGAGTTTTGTCTGGCGCTAGGCGGCCTTGCTTAGGAGTAGCTTACTCAGACCATAGTAGCATCTGTTGGCCAACAGTATCATTCTCCGTATTTCAAAACTCATGTCATTAGTTTTATTTATGGCGGTACCAAGGTATACAAAATCGTTGACAACCTCGAAGTTGTAGTTCTCAAGTTCCACAGTTGGTCCGAGTCTACTGGATGTCTCACGCGTTGATATCATCAACTTGGTCTGCTCGCTGTTTACTGCCAGACCCACTTTGGCAGACTCCTTCTCAATTTGTTCAAAGGTGGCTGTTACCACTCTCAATGTTCGACCCATTATGTCGATGTCATCGGCGTAGGCGAGTAACTGGTGTTGTTTGGTGTACAGAGTGCCATTTCTGTTCACTTTTGCCTCTCGAATGACCTTTTCCAGCAGGAAGTTAAATAGGTCACACGACAAACTGTCACTTTATCCGAATCCTCGTTCAGTATTAAAGGGCTCCGAGAGGTTCTTTCTGACTTTAACTGCTGACCTAGTGCCACTTAAAGTTATCCTGCATAGCCGAATTAATTTTGCAGGTATCCCAAACGCAAACATGGCTTTATACACCTCTGAACGGATAGGGCTATCAAATGCGGCTTTATAGTCGACGAATAGGTGGAATGTGTCGATGTGTTTTTAATGTTTTTTTTTTTTATTTTTTTGTTCAGAATTTGGCGCAGAGTAAAAATTATATCGTCTTGGCCCCTTTTTGTGCACGGGACACCGGATGCTGAGGTTCCAATCATTGAGCATGCTCTCCTCTAGCCAAATTGTGCCAAACGCAGACATGTCATTAAACACCTCTGAACGGATAGGGCTATCGAAAGGGGCTTTATAGTCGACGAATAGGTGGAATGTGTCGATGTGTTTTTCGTGTTTTTTTCCGGGATTTGGCGCAGAGTGAAAATCTGGCCTATGGTGGATTTGCCAGGTCTGAAGACGCATTGGTATGGTCCAATAATGTCGTTGACCATTGGCTTCAGTCGTTCATACAGCCCACTGGATAGCACTTTATATGCGATGTGAAGGAGAGTTATTTCTCTAGAGTTGGCACATATCGTCTTGTCTTCTTTTTTGAGCACGGGCACAGGATGCTGAGGTTCCAATCATTTTGCATGCTTTCCTCTAGCCAAATTGTACTAATCAGCTGGTGCATGCTCCATACCAGCATCTGACTACCAGTCTTGAATAGTTCGGCTGGTAACCCATCGACACCTGCAGCTTTATTATTCTTCAGCCGATTGATTACTATTCTGACTTCATCTTGGCTAGGTGGTATACACTCTATACCGTCATCTATTATTGGTTCTGCGGTATCCACTTCACTGCTACTATTTGATATCAGAAGTTTTTCAAAATGCTCCTTTCATATCCTCAGCACTCTGTCTGTATCTGTCACCAGGTTCTTCATCTCTACAGGAGGATGTGCCTGCACCAAAGCCTTCGGTTTGGTGTTTTACTCGTTGGTAAAATTTTCGGACTTCATTCTAACTCCTGTACATCTCGATTTGCTCATGCTCACGTTTTTCTTGTTCTTACTTCTTTTTTCTCAAAACACGTTTCTCCTCTCTCCTTTTCTCCCGATATTTCTCCATCACATTACGTGTTGCTACTGTCTGCAGGGTTGACCTATACGCTGCATTTTTCACATCAGTAGTATTACGACACTCCTGATCGTACCATAGGTTTCTTGATGGTGGTTTTTGGTACCCAAGTGTCGCTTTTGCTGCAGTTTTTAGGGAGTGGGCAATTCTTTGCCATTGTGCTTCTATACTATTATCGGGACAAGAAGTGCTTTCGTCAAGCAGTTGGGTAAGTTGAGCGGAGTAGGCTTCCGCTACCTTTTGTGTTTGCAGCTTTTCGACGTCAAATTTCCGTGTTACATTAGATCGCACCTTTGCTGCTACATTAAGACGGGTGTGAACCTTGGCTGCTACAAATTAGTTTTCCGAATCGCTCTTCGCATCGATCGGACGTCTAGAACACTGGATGAATGCCTTCCGTCTATCACAACATTATCGATTTGATTTCTTGTTGTTCGATCGGGAGAAATCCAAGTGGCCTTGTGTATATCAAGATGCTTGAATCTGGTGCTGCTAACTACCATGTTTTTTGCTGCTGCGAAGTTAATCAACCTCATGCCGTTGTCGGATGTTTCTTCGTGGAGGCTGAATTTTCCGACAGTGGGACCAAAAATATTTTCCCTTCCGATGTTTGCATTAAAATCTCCTAGTAGAATTTTAATGTCATGGCCAGGGCATCGATCATATGCAGTTTCTAGGCGCTCGAAAAAAATATCTTTGGTCTATTCGTCTTTGTCTTCAGTCGGAGCATGGGCGCAAATAAGACTGATGCAGAAGAACTTCGTTTTTAAACGGATTATAGCAATTCGTTCGTCTACGCCTTGGTTAGGATGTTGAAAAAATATATTTAAAAAAAAAATCTACCCCTTGGGTAAGATACCCTGGACTTCAGAAATTCTCCCTCCTCTATTTTATCACTTAAATACATTTTTTTAAAAAAATCTACCCCTTGGGTAAAATACCCTGGACTTCAGAAATTCTCCCTCCTCCATTTTATTACTTAAATGACCTTAGGGTAAAATTTAACCCATACTATCAATTAAAATGAGATTCCAAATAAAAAATGTACCTCTCTTTGATATCACACATTAATATGACAATTTATATGTAAATTCGAATTAGAAATCAGTAGTCTTTAAATATAAAACATTTTATAGTTTCGTCCATATTAGATACGCTCGATAATTTTAATTATATCAGAAACAGAAAAAGATTTCATTTTGATTAGTCTATTCTTAATAAAACAATTTTAAACCTTTTAAGTGTAACATTTGGTCGGTCGATTATCAAAAAGTTGAAGTGTGAAAACTAGTTTAAAAATTTGTCTTCAGATATTTAAGGCAGGGGTGGGGTATGGCAAGAGTGAGAGGAGGAGTATATGTAATTATAAAAAGGTCACAGAGTATCAAAGCAACAAACATCATATTATTAAAATATTACGTAGAAAAGGTAGGAATTTAAATTTAAATAAAATGTGGAGTTCGAAATTTTGAGTTGAAAAAAAAAACAATAAAAGGGTCACCATTAAGGTGTTAGAAAATTCCTCAATTTAAATATTTGTATAGTAGGGGGAATTTATAATTGTATGTTATCTGCCCTACCAAAATAATTATCGAAAAAATGGAAAAGAAGAAATCACATCGCAGTGTGATATCCTGCAACATTTTCATTATATGCAAGTGTTGTTTCTAAGCCATGGACAAAATTGGGCCTTTTACATCTCACAAGATTGCCGTCAAGAGTTTCTAGATGTTGTAATAGTAACACTTGCAACATGGCTTACGACAATTGTAGCCTACCGCAGCAATGAACACAAGCAACAATGCTAGATTCTGACTGAAACAAATACTATTTCAGCAACCGAAGTTAGTTTTAACAACCAGGAACATGCTGCAAACTGTCAAAGCTTATGTTTGTATGGTTGCTGTGGTTGTTGTTGTTTTTTTTCATTTAAAAACACATTTGTTTGTGTTTTTTTTGTAAAATAACAGATGATTCGGTGCGATAATGTTAAATGATTCCTGTTTTTAAGAGTTTAAACATTAGGCATTGATGGTGACCACAATGAAACGAAAGACTTAGGAAACAAGCGTTCTTAATATTCCACGCCTATAGAAGGAACATAAAAATACATTTTTAAAAATCTACGTCTTGTTGAGGACCCTAAAAAAAACTTTGCAAAGTCTACGTCTTGATATGGCCCCTAAAAATAAAGTTTTAGAAGTCTACGCCTTGTTATGCCCCTTAAAAAATAAAATTTTAAAAATCTACGCCTTATTGGAATTTTTTTTTTAAATCTATGCCTTATTGTTCTTAAAAATCTACGCCTTTT
The DNA here is from genome assembly GCF_032173495.1 of Musca vetustissima. Taxonomy (NCBI): domain Eukaryota; kingdom Metazoa; phylum Arthropoda; class Insecta; order Diptera; family Muscidae; genus Musca; species Musca vetustissima. The sequence continues at coordinate 18,128 of NW_026881567.1, read as the reverse complement.
TGAGGTTCCTAAAAATAAATGTTTAAAACAATTTTTTTAAATCTTCGCCTTGACGAAGTCCCTAAAAATAAATTTTTAAAAATCTACGCATTGATTAGGTCGCTAAAAAATAAAATTTTAAAAATCTATGCCTTCTTGTGGTCCCTAAAAACAAATTTTTAAAAATCTAAGCTAAGGTCCCTAAAGAACAAATTTTTAAAAATCGACGCCTTGATTAGATCCCTATTTTTATACCCTCCACCATAGTATGGAGGGTATATTAATTTTGTCATTCCGTTGTTAACTCATCGAAATATTCATTTCCGACCCTATAAAGTATATATATATTCTTGTTCAGGGTAAATTTCTAATACGATCTCGCCATGTCCGTCCGTCCGCCTGTTGTAATCACGCTATCTTCAGAAGGAATTGAGATAGGGTGCTGAAATTTTGCATAGGGTTGTATTTTGTCTGCAGGCAGGTCAAGTTCGTAGGCATAGCTCCCATATAAGGGTACCCCCAATTTTCGGTATTTTGGGGTTCTTGAGCGCGTTTTTCAACCGAATACGCTGAAATTTGCTACATTGTGTTCTTATTGGGTACTAAATGTCTCCACAGAAAAATATAAATATGGGTCCACTTTTTTAGGTAGCCCCCATATAACGGTTTAGGGGTCTTGATCGTATATTTCCACCGAATTGGCTGTAATTTAATGTTCTGAGTTCTTAATAGGTTCCAAATCTCTCCTCAAAAAATTATGAATATAGGTCCACTTTTTTCGGGTAGCCTCCATATAAGGGTACCACTAAGTTTCGATACTTTGGGGTTCTTAAGCGCGTTTTCAACCGAATTTTCTGCAGTCGTATTTTGTAGTCGTATATGGTAACAAATCTCCCTACCAAAAATTATTCATATTCGCCCCTATTTTGGGGTAGTCCCCATATAACCCCCTTTTTATATTAAAATTGTTATCTAATTTGTTCCGCGTTTAGGGTTTGGTTCTAAGATTCTGTTGTAGTCATTTCATCTGCGGAGGATATCGAGAAAACTAGAACAGAGGGTTCGATAATGAACTATATGTGAACTATAACCCGCATTTAGGCCTAGTCCCTATGTGGGAGGTACCAGAAGGAGTGGACCGATATTCCCCATCTTCGAACTTGAACTAAGATTGGAAGAAATAATAAAATAATCAAAAGGTGGACGAAATCAAACTTTTCTGAAACCAATTTGGTCCAAAGGGTCTAGAACTAATATCTCGATGAGGCACATTTTCACAGTGTCAAAGTGTATACACCCTCATTAGCCATAAGGCCATTAAACCATTAAAATTTTCTGAAATTTGTGTTATGGTTCACATTATCGAATTGTAGGAATGTCGCCATAAGTCTATAGAGAAAATAGTTTAATTTCAAGTACCTGTCAGTATATCTATGGTGGGGGGTATCCAAAGTTCGGTCCGGCCGAACTTAACGCTCTTCACTTGTTTTTTTTTTTTTTAAGTTCACGCTTTCATTAGGTCCATAAAAAATTATTTAAACAAAATCCACGCTTTGATTAGGTTTATAAAAATTTATTTTGAAAAATTCCATCTTTTGTTTAATATTTTTTTAACCATTGAGCGGAGCAGTATAGACGGACGTGGCCGACCAAACGATACCCTATACAACTGCCACGGAACTCTAAATTTCTGCGGATTTTTATTCCGAGCCTGGCAATATTTCGTGATATTTGCATCCTCTTTCCCGATTATTGGTCAACAACACCTCTTCCTTACATATTTTCCGAATATTACTAATATTCAGTACATCCCTTCTAATTTCTTGTCGATGTTCCCTTCACCGTGTGTTGCGTTGTTATGTTCGGCTTTCAATTGTGGCCAATAAATCGACTCGAAAAAACCCAAAAAATTAAGATTTCGGTCCACCTCATCCCAATCACCGAAAATAGGCGTTGCCCTTGACCATAACTGGAAACTCATGGAAAATTTCAAAGCGATCAGCGCTATATTTCCGCCCTGTAGTGTGGTAATGGGTTACTAAATAATATCTGAATATCTGAGCACCTGTAAATATATTGGTGTAACTTCCACATCTGAGTACATAAGACAATGTAATTGGTATCAATTTAAAGGTCAACGACCCGTCTTGGATATACTATCAACTTATCGGCTCTATATCCTTCAGGGGTAAATATATATGCTATAGAATACCAATTTTGTAATTTTTCACACAAAAATCAGGGTCCATTTGACCCGCTATATATTGACTCTTCTTTATCAAAACAGCCATGCTTATTTATTGTCCTGATTCCCTTCTCCATGTAAAAATTCGCGATGTTTGGGCTATAATGCGGCCTCTGGAGCGGTCAGAAAATCAGATAAAAATAAAGTTTTTGGTCCATTTCATCCCCTAAATATTAACCGACTTTTATCAAAAACAACAGGGGTCTTCATTGGCCAAAACCTATCCTACATGCAAAATTTCGTGAAAAATAGTCCATAACGGTGACCTGTATCGTGTTTACAAATTATAATGGACAGACGGACGGACACACATGTCTAGATCGACTCAGTTAGTCGAGATATGACGATCGGGGCTGCACAAAGCTATAATACCCTGACAACATAGTTGTGTAGGGTATAAAAATCCAAGTCTATATTTAGTGTCCGAGAAAATATTAAAAAAATCCAGGCCTATATTTAGGTCATAAAATATATTTTTAAAAATCCTCGCCTTTTATAAGACCTTATACACATGTTTCTGCAACTGAAAATTATGCATCTAAGATTTATTTCCATCTAATGCTTTCCTAGTTTCTTTTCGAAAATCTCTTCAATTATTTCCCACACCATTTGCCATACAGTGCTGAGAGAGGGCATTACTTTGTCACCAGATGAAAAAAAAAACGCAAATGTCCACTGATTAAAATTGGTGTTTTACACCATGGCCATTCTGGCCAACATTGAAAATGGTGTTGGCCAAGTGTTAATGTTTGTGTGTTTTGCTAACGGTACTTCTTCGCGCTATTTCATCATTAACTGCCACATAAATGCGTATCGTTCTGTGAACTTTTTTTTTCGAAAGAAAACTAAGAAAGAACATTTTCCCAGCTAGCTAGGCGAAAAAAAACTTGAACAACTTCTTGCGTAGACATTCATGTCGTTTGTGGATGTGCCACCACCATCAGTACCACCAGTCGAACATGAAACAGGTGTGGCTCTAATGCCAGTAAATAGCCGAAAAAATGGCAAACAAGAAAGAAAAGTAATACCAGGCTTAGGCTAAAGGATACGCGACGATTTAGCCAAAATGGTGATGGTGATGTGTGCCGTAAATTCAGTAAAACCATAGCCGCCCAGAACTATTCACAATTGAACAACCTAAAGTTAATCTTCTTCTCCTTGGTGTGTTTTTTTCTCAGGCCAACATGTTGGAAAACAAATAGCATTGCATTGCAATTTTTTTTTTATTTTTTGGAAAAGTTATGCCTCGTTAGATTTTTTGTGGTCGCGCTGATTGTTCCCCCCAGATGACATGGTCGCATCCGAAATCTTCTTTTTTCCTTTACATGGTTTAAGGTCAATTCCGTTAAAGAGGTCTAGTATTGTGGCAGTTTTCTTAAGTTTTTTGTTTTCAAGACACTCAACGCATTATCGCATGGCATCTCCTGTGTTTAATATCACATCACATCTATTTTCGTTCGTTTCATTTTTATTTCTTTGGCCAACATATCATATTGTCATATTTGTATGGCCATGAAGAGAATGAACTTCTTCTATAGATTGGGGTTTGGACGATAGTAATGGTAGAGGTGGCGTTGATGGCTGTTTTGTACTGATGGTGGCCATTGGTTTTTGACAATTGACCATATCATTTGTTATGTGATGGAAATCTTCCACTTTTTTCGATTTAGCAGAACTAGCTAAACTTTGAACTTTAGTAACCGTTATGGCAATATATTTTTTCTGTCTGGTATTTTAATAGGGAAAATTGAAAATGTTAGGGTCATTATTAGTAGAGGAAATTAAATTTCTTATAAATTTTTAAAAAACTGCGCTCATTTCCTAATTGTAAAACCAGTAAGGAAGGTAGAAAAGTCGGACTGGGCCGACTATGTGATACCCTTCACCACTTTGGGTATATTTTACATATGTATCCTAACGACGCATTTTGTTATAAATCTATATCTTTGTTATAAATCTATGACAAAATTCGTGCAATTCAAAAGATTTCCAGGGACTTTAGTGGACTATTTACCTAAAATCGGACGAAGCTATATATGGGAGCTATATCTAAATCTGAACCGATTTTCATGAAACTTTGCACATATCATTCTAGACTTAATTCAGTACGTTATGCCAAATTTCGTGCAAATCGAAAGATATATAGTGATTTTGATACACCATTTACCTTAAATCGGTCGAAAATATATATGGGAGCTATATCTAAATCTGGACCGATTTTCTCTAAATTTGGCAGACATCACTCTAGGCTCAATTCAGTACGTTATGCCAAATTTGGTACAAATCGACAGATATATAGGGTCTTTAGTCCACAATTTACCTTAAATCGGACGAAACTATATATGGGAGCTATATCTAAATCTGAACCGATTTTCACGAAACTTGACACACGTCATTCTAGGCCTAATTCAGTACGCTGTGCAAAATTTCGTGCAAATCGAAAGTTCTTTAGGGACTTTGGTGCACCATTTACCTTAAATCGGACGAAATATATATATGGGAGCTATATCTAAATCTGAACCGATTTTTCCCACTTTCAATAGGTTTTGTCCTTGGGCCAAATGAATGAGCTGTGCGAAATTTTATCTAATTCGAATAATAAATTCGACCTGTACTTTGTTTACAATTTAACATGGACAGGCGGACATGCGTAAATCGATTTAGAAAGTAATGCTATGCATATTCTCAAAAGGAACCATGGTCCATGGGTCTATCTCGATTCCTGTTGCATGTTACAAACATATGCACAAAGACATAATACCCTGTACCACAGTGTGGTGAAGGGTATAAAAAGTATATCCCCCTGGTAAAGACCCTAAAGATCTGTCTAAGTCGAGAAGGACTTAATTTGGCATTGTAGACTTTTGAATGGCGTTTGCAGAAAAATTATTGGTCCAACTTTTGTAATTTTACATTTTAAAAGAGTGATTGATCAACATCTCTGCAGGACATATTCAATGAATGTTCAGGCCAGGTTTTCGTACAAACCCCATATTTATGTCCCGACCTTGTTGCTTATTCTCAAAGTTGTCAACGCCTTTTGCAAACGAAGTACTTGTAATTTGACTTTCCAGATTTCCGGTGTTGCAGTAAATGTTCCATATAGGTCCATATTTAATATAGCCCAGGGGCCGATATCTCAAAATATGTTCAAAGATTTTGATGATTTTAAGCACAGTTTACAAACGGGGAGGCTGTTATTTGGTATTTCCAAATCTTGAATAATTGTTGATATAGGTCCATGTGTGATATATCCTCCACATAAAAGTCTGGCCACTTTTTCCGTATTTTGAGGGATTTCTTCCAACCAAAACGGCTGATATTCCCATTCTGGCTGGGTTCTTGGAGATTTGAAAACATATTTGCAAAAAATGCTCTTTAGTGGACCCAGCTATGATATTGTAAATGTCCCAATCCATTTCCAATTTTTTGAAGTTTTTAGCCTCACTATTTCCATTGATGTGGCTTTAATTTTGCTTCTTTGATTCGTGGTAAATTAAATCCTTCTTCTGAGAATATTTTCCACACTGTGATACACGTTATTATGTAGAGAAAGGACCCATATTAACTTTTGAGGATATGCATAGAATCACTTTCTGAGTCGATATATTCCGAGCCTGAACGATATTTACAATTTTCTTATTCGATTGAAGGTCCTCTTTCTTAACATGGCATCATGTCCGAATCTTGTTTTCCCGGGATGAACCTGTATTTTTTTAATTTTACACAGAAAAAACTTGGTTGATATGAACCGATGATTATTGACCGATAATTATCAAAGCAGCCCTCTCACTCGGACAAACCTTGGGAGAACTAAAGTACATATGGGAGCTATATATAAATCTGAACCGCTTTCCATAAAACTTCGCATACATCAATATGGACCAATTTCAGTGCGTTGTACAAATTTTTGTTTGAGAAATAGTAGCTTTGGTACAACAAACCTTTACAGAAATCAAACTGGACACAGTGTCAAACTGGACACTGTACGCTGAGTAAAATGTTGTTTGAATCGGTCAAATATTGGGAATTGTGTGCACCATTTACCACAAATCGTCGAAACTATACATGGGAGCTATATCTAAATCTGAACCAATTTCAACAAAACTTCACGTACATCAAACTGGACTTAAGTGAGTACGCTGGGCATAATTTTGTATTAGTGGGACAAATAGCGGGAGTTTGGTGCACCCTTTACAAAAAAATCGGAGGAACTATATATATATAGGGGCTATATCTAAATCTGAACCGATTTACACAAAATTTCGTATACATCAATATGGACCTATTTTAATACGCTGTGCAAAATTGTGTATCAATCGGACAACCCTTGGTGGTAGTTGGTGCACCATTTAGATAATATCTGGCGAAAATATGTATGTATCTAAATCTGAACTGATTTGAACAACATTTTACGGACTTTAAACTGAACTTTATTTTTGCCTGATACAAACATATGCACATAAACATAATACCCTGCACCACAGTGGGGTGAAGGGTATAAAGACGGTCCAAACTCCTCAATATACCGAAATTTCTCAGATACCTTCATAGGTGTGCCATCCTTAAAACTGGAGCAATATTGATCTTTTTTGGGAGTACTATTTTCTACCCAAAGTGAAACCAAAATAACCAATAGAAGCATATTCGGTTTAAAGCCTTTATGTCGTAACCTAAAATCACAAAAATACCGAATAATAGGGTGTAACGTCAATCTGGATTAATCCTTTTTAGATTGTCTAACCAAATTAGAATGAAACGTACTCCAATTTCACAATACACAGAAATTTGGCAGGTACTATTATTCGGACGTTACACTAAAAACTATGCCAATATTGATCATTTTTTTCTGAGAAGTTTTACAATCCAATGGGAACCCAAAATAACGAACTCGCGGATGGATGTAAACCAATTTTGGATTAAATTTATAATTTAAAAAAAAACCAAAAAAAAAAACAATTGAAAAAGCGGATACCCTCCACCATAGTTATATGACAGGGACTAAATATGAAAATATAGGGAACATACCAAAAAGTGGAACTATACCGACATTTCTAAAAACGGATTATGTAAACCATAATTTTAAAAATTATTAAAGGATAATTATACCCTGAGCCTTTTGGCTAATGAGGGTGTATACACTTTAACACGGTGAAAATGTGCCTCATCGAAATATTGGTTCTAGATCAGGGGCTATGTCTAAATGCGGCTATAGTTCATTATCGAACCTTACGTTCTAATTTTTTATCTCTCTATCCTCCGCAGGTGAAATGATTACAAAAGAGTCTTAGAACCAAACGCGGAACAAATCAGATAACTATTTTAATATAAAACCAGTAAGGAAAGTAGTAAAGTCGGACGGGGCCGACTATATGATACCCTTCACCACTATGGATATATTAAACAGGACTATTAACATGAAATTGGATGAAATAAAATATGTGATATTTATCTGAATGTGAATCTACCTATATATCCATAAGTTATATAAATCGACTTCAATCAAATATAAATAGGTTATCTGTTGGGCTATGTCTGTACTTCTAGAAAACGCAACTACGTAATTCTATGCTCAATTTTGTACGTTGTGCAAAATTTGATGTCAACCTGACTAGCATGAAGAGTTTGATGTCCAATTTACTTAAAATCGGGCGAAAATATATATGGAAGCTCTATCCAAATATATCGAAGGATAAATAGGGACTTTGGTCCACCATTTACATGAAATCGGACGAAACTATATATGGGAGCTATATCTAAATCTGAACCGATTTTCACGAAACTTGGCACACATCTTTCGTGGCTCAATTCAGTACGCTATGCCAAATTTCGTGCAAATCGAAAGATTTTCAGGGTCTAAAGTCCGTAAATCGGGCGAAACTATATATAAATCTGAACCGATTTTCACGAAACTTGGCACACATCTTTCGTGGCTCAACTCAGTACGCTATGCCAAATTTCGTGCAAATCGAAAGATTTTCAGGGTCTAAAGTCCGTAAATCGGGCAAAAATATATATAGGAGCTATATCTAAATCTGAACCGATTTTTCCCAATTTCAATAGGGTTCGTCCTTGGGCCAAACAAATGAGCTGTGCCAAATTTCATCCAAATCGGATCATAAATGCGACCTGTTTGTTTAAAATTAGGAGGTACCGTTATATGGGGGCTACCAAAAAAGTGGACCTATATTTATAATTATGGGGACATTTAGTACCCAATAAGAACCCAATGTACCAAATTTCAGCGTATTCGGTTGAAAAACGCCCCCAAGAACCCTAAAATACCGAAATTTAGGGGTACTGTTATATGGGAGCTATGCCTAAACGTGGACCGATATATCCCATCTTCGAACTTGACCTGCCTGTAGACAAAAGTCAACCCTATGCAAAATTTCAGCACCCTATCTCAATTCCTTCAGAAGATAGCGTGATTACAGACAGACGGACGGACATGGCTAGATCGTATTAGAATTTTACCCTGATCAAGAATATATATACTTTATAGGGTCGGAAATGAATATTTCGATGAGTTACAAACGGAATGACAAAATTAATATAACCTCCGTACTATGGTGGAGGGTATAAAAAAATTCACGCCTATTGTTCAATTACGAAAAACTATTTTTAAAAAATAATATCTTGTCTAAGGTGTCATGTACCGAACCACTCGTTTATAACTTTAAGCCTAGAAATAAAAAAACTTATAATTTAGCGGCTCATAAACAAACTATTTTTCATAGCAATTTCTATATGACGAAGTTGTAGAAGATTTACATTTCTTCTTCTACTACCCCTTCTCCTTCATCACTCTCCATTTTACAACCAACTTTCTTTTGTACCAACTTCTTTGTTAACTGTATAATTAAGGTGAGAATATCGTATAGTTTCGATTCCCAAATCAAAGCGATTTGATATGACTCATTTGTCATTCTTCATAATTCAGAATTAGAAATACAACAACAACAAGATATAAACTAGGTGTTAAACAAAAATAAGAAGCAAGCAAAGCAAATTATTAAAAAAAAAATTAAACTGATAGTAGAATATGACTAACTGTGAATTTCGTTGGAAATAAATAATATCTACTACACCTGTTCTCAATAGAAGTGTTGTATCATCGATCCCCATATGATAAATTAGTTCTAATTATTTTTATTAATTCTATGGAATTTCATAATTTTTCTTTGGCTAAATTACGTCGTAGTTAAGGATTGACTAAAATTGTTTAGCAACAGAATCACTACAAATTTTTAAAATATATTTTAAATTTTTTTGAAAATGGAGCCTATGGGAGCTTTGTAAGGCATTGGTAAACGGGAGAGGGGTTCGGCCTGACTTGTTAGAAGATAAAAACATGCCTTTTGTGTATATCGTTTTAATTTCTTGCCGCTCTTTATTAGGGCTTTTCAGTAGCCAATATTATATTTTAAACTAAAAATCTTTATAAGTCACCAGGGCGTTCCATTTAATTAACACTTCTTGTTTAAGTAACAAAAAAAAAAAACAAAACTAGTTTTAATCACACACAAAAATTTCGATATTAAAATTTTTTTGTGTTATAAATTCCCAATTTAAAATATTCATTATTTTGTTCATTTTCATACTGTTACACTTAAATGGTTTATAACATTTCAAAGTGGATTAATACTGCCTCCGACTACATCTTCCCCTTCTATTGCTGCTATAATTTTAATCATTATCAAATTAGTAAAAAAATCCCTCCCCATCTGCAACATTCACAACACACGCACACAAATGCACTTCATTTGTGTGTTACTGTCATTGAGTGCGTGTCTCTTTTTGTTTTGTTTTGTAATTACAACAATAAACAAATGTGACTACCGATTTTCAAAATTTTTCTTTTCATTTATTCAGTTTTATTTTAAATAAAAAATTAATAACCGATTAACATAATTTCGTTACGGTAGGCCAAAAGGCATTTTTGTTCGACATCACCATAAATTGTCAATAGCCTTGAATAGCTCTCCCACCATTTTGGTAGCAATAGACAAAAAACAAGTTAAATTCATATTTTATGCTTTATTTTGGAAGATTAGTAGATCAAAGTGTTTGAAAATGTGTGATATTTAGTGTGGATGTAGGTTGACAGAGAGAGGATGGTGGGAATAAAACATAAAAAAATCTAGAAATTTTCACGAAAATGGGAGCCAACCTCAATAACATTGAAAAACCAGTAAGGAAAGTTGTAAAGTCGGACGGGAATTGTATCTAAATCTGACAAAACAAAACTATATATGGGAGCTATATGTAAATTTGAACCGATTTTTGCACATTTCAATAGGGTTCTTGGGCCAAATAAATGAGCTTTACAAAATTTCACCCAATTCGGATTATAAATGTGAACTGTACAGACGGACGGACATGCATAAATCGACTCAGAAAGTGATTCTATGCGTATTCTCAAATGGAACCATATATATGCACAAAGACATAATACCCTGTACCACAGTGTGGTGAAGGGTATAAATATCAGAGAGAAACATAAATATCTAAAACGTATGAACATATATATATATATATATATATATATAGAAATCAAGACAAGGCGGGGATTTAAGAGGAAATTTTTTGAAGTCTAGACAAGGCTCGAATTTTTATACAATTATTTTTTGAAGGATTTCTTGATAAATATATATTTTTTTAATCTAGACAACTTTTATGAAAACCTATGCTAAATTTCATTTCAGTTTGGCAAGTTTAGAGTCGTTTGCGCACAATTGGACAGATTTGTGTAAATCGATTTAAAGCAAACTTGACACACGCTATTCGGTATGCACTTTAAAAAAATTTAATCTCAATCAGACACCCATTGATTATTTGGTGTACAATTAACATAAATAATTCGCAATTATATATGGAAGCTACGATATATCTATATCTGAACCGATTTCAAGCAAACCTGCCAGAGATTAATTTATACTTACTTCAGTACGTTGTGTCAGTCGGCCTAGATATAGATCTTTAGTGCACAATTTACTTAAAATCGGACGAAAAAATCATCATTCTAGACTTAATTCAATACGCTATGCAAAAATTCGAATGATTTTCAGAGACTTTGGTCTACCATTTACATAAAATCGGGCGAAACTATAATTGGGAGCTATATCTAAATCTGAACCGATTTTCACGAAACTTAGCACACGTCATTCTAGACTTAATTCAATACGCTATGCTAAAAAATTCGTGCAAATCAAATGATTTCCAGGGACTTTGGTGCACCATTTACCTAAAATCGGGTGAAATTATATATGGGAGCTATATCCAAATCTGAACCGATTTTCACGAAACTTATCACAAATTATTCTAGGCTTAATTTAGTACGCTGTGCCAAATTTCATGCAAATCGAAAGGTATATAGGGACTTTAGTGCACCATTTACCTAAAATTGGCCGAAACTATATATGGGAGCTATATCTAAATATGAACCGATTTTCACGAAATATCTCAGTACGTCAGCATCTACCTATGAATATTTAAGTGTAACACCCACATCCGAGTACATACGACAATATAATTGGTATCAATTTAAAGGTCAACCACTCCTCTTCAATATAATATCCACTTCTAGGCTCTATGTCCTTCAGGGGTAAATATATACGCTATAGAATAAAATTTTTGTAATTTTTCACACAAAAGTCAGGGTCTATTTAAGCCGCTATATATTGACCAATTTTTATTAAAACAGGCTTACTTATTCTTTAGCCTGATTCCGTTCTCCATGTAAAATTTCCCGATATTAGGGCCATAATTGCGGCCTGTGGAGCGACCAGAAAAACATTTCATATCCCGATCGTTGAGATTGGTCCATAACTGTGGCCTGTATCGTGTTTACAAATTATAATGGACAGACGGACGGACATACATGTCTAGATCGACACAGCTAGTCGAGATATGACGATCGGTATACTTAAAGGTGGGTCTAGGACCAATTTTTCGCGGCGTTACAAACTCTTGGGGGTGCACAAAGCTATAATACCCTGACAAGTTGTGAAGGGTTTAAAAATCTCACCTGTGTTGAAAATATTGAAAATTGATAACTATGGCCTGTACCGTGTTTACAAATTATAATGAACAAACGGAAGGACGGACACACATGTCTAGGTCGAATCAGCTAGTCGAGATATGATCGGTATACTTAAAGGTGGGTCAAAGACCAATATTTCGCGTTGTTGCAAACTCTTGGGGCTGCACAAAGCTACAATACCTTGACAACATAGTTGCGTAGGGTATAAAGAATCTCACTTGTATTGAAAATATAAAAATCCCCTATCTCTAGCAGTTAAACCCGTATTTATACCCTTCACCACACTGTGGTACAGGGTATTATGTCTTTGTGCATATGTTTGTAACAGGCAAAAGGAATCGAGATAGACCCATGGTTCCTTTTGAGAATATGCATAGAATCACTTTCTGAGTCGATTTATGCATGTCCGTCCGTCCGTCCGTCTGTTCGTCTGTTGATGTTAAATTGTAAACAAAGTACATGTCGTATTTATAATCCGATTTGGATGAAATTTGGCACAGTTAACTTATTTGCCCCAAGGACGAACCCTATTGAAATTGGAGAAAATCGGTTCAGATTTAGATATAGCTCCCATATATATTTTCGTCCGATTTTAGGTAAATAGAGCACCAAAGTCCCTGAAAATCATGAGATTTGCACGAATTTTGGCACAGCGTACTGAATTAACTCTAGAATGATGTGTGCTAAGTGTACTATAGCTCCCATATATAGTTTCGGCCGATTTTAGGTAAAAGTCCCTAAAAATTATTCAATTTGCACGAATTTTGGCACAGTGTACTGATGTGTAGAATGTCGTGTGCTAAGTTTCGTGAAATTCGGTTCAGATGTAGACATAGCTCCCATATATATTTTCGTCCGATTTTAAGTAAATGGTGCACTTAAGATCCATAGCTAGGCCGATTGACACAACGTACTCAAATAAATAAAAATTAATCGCTGGCATGTTTCCTTGAAATCGGTTCAGATATAGATATAGCAATCCATATATAATTTTGACTTATTCATGTTAATTGTATACCAAATAATCAATGGGTGTCTGATTGAGTTTAAATTTTAAACAGTACGTAGGTTGGTAGATTAAAATCACATATCAATTGCATGTCAATGTTCCTTCAAAAAGGCGACCTCTTTTAGGATACATATGTAGAATATTCCCAAAGTGGTGAAGGGTATCATATAGTCGGCCCAGTCCGACTTTACTACTTTTTTTACTAGTTTTAAAATATCCCCTTCAAGTTAAATTTTAATATTTCTGTTAAATATATTTCTAATGTCTGATGATGCGTCCAACCTGCATTGTATACCGGTGGAATATTAGCACGAGGTCGCCACAGTTTTTATTGGTTTTTAATCCTCCATCATGTTGATGGTAAAAAAACAAAAGACTCAAGACACATACTTGTGAGCAAATCTACTTAATTTTTATAGCTATGGATTAAAATGTAATAAAACTACAAAAAATATTTAAAATTATATATTAACAAAGAAAACAAGTTCAAATTTCTAGTCATATTTCGAATAGGTGAAATCTCGAAATCATCTTCAAAATTTTTATTACCAACAAAAATCAAATTAATAAAAAAATTATATTAAAATTTCCAAAAATATATATTTGTATTCTACATTTTGAAATAAAAATTTAAAATCAGTTTAATGGGAATTTGAATTCAATTTTATTATGCTACTAAGCTTCCTATCTGTTTGTGTGAGTGTGTGTGTGTTTGAGTGACTATCATGATTTTATGGTGTTGAATTAAAGATTAATTTGTCGTAGTTTTATTTCATTGTCCCTTTTCTTTTTTCTTCTCTTTCTGAGTTATTTTAAAATGCTACCACTGTTACAGTTTTCTTTGGAGGCAACTTCCGTTTTCGTTTTGGCCGTAGCGTAAAGATTCAAATCTTTACTTGTTGTTCTTTTAACGATTTATTTGTAATTTAAAATAATCCAAAGTCATAAAAAAATTTAAAGGCAACCTACACAGCCTCATTGTTATCTTTGGAATTGAAATGAAAACAGTAGCTATTTGAAATTGACTATAAAAATTAAGCCAACAATGACATAAACACACACAAACAAACTGAGATCAATAAAAACCTAGATAACTGACATTTAATGGCATTTTGTTGGTCTTACAAATAAGTTTTTCAGTTTTTCTTTTTTTAGTCGATTTTTTTTTTGGTCTTATTGTGGTCTCATTGTCTCCCTTGCCAGATAATACGAATCTATGACTCTAAGTCGCATAACCATAACTTGGATAATGTCAGCTATTGAATAACATTTTCAAAAAAATGACAAATAATTTCCATATGAGTACTAATAACCGTTCACATAAAAAGACCTACTACCTTAAAGCCCAAATAAATATCGTAAATAAACGATCGAACTGAACTCTAAGTTTTAGTTTAAATACATATTTCGAACATGAAATTTAGAGCAGACAAAGCAAATAATTGTGGGAACCACCATCACCCAACTTTGTTGACAATTTAACAGAAAATTCCCAGACACCGAAGTCCAAGTCCAAGAAAAAATTCGGTTCAAGCCAAAGACTGACTATTAGGTGATGTTGTTGTCTTGCCTTTTTGTTCCCTTTTCTGGCTAAGTAATTGTAACGTTTCTTCTTCTTCTCGATTTGGTTTTTATTGATATTTGTTTAGATGATTAACACCATTGACTCTTTGTATCGGGTGTAGGTTTTATGATCTCAAAAAACAAAAAACTTGTAGCAAATATCATAACAAATGGTCCATAAATAAGACCGTGTGATTTTTTTTTGAGGGGCCAAAATAGCCAAATAGCCTTTGTTGTCTAGGGCTTTCAAGCTTATTTTCTTTAATATATTTTGGTGGAAGTTGAGCAGGGCAGTCGGCTATTGATTGCTGACCAAACAATGCCTTGATTTATTTTAAAGCTGTGAAAAAAATATTCAAAATAGTTCCATGCCGCCAAAGTTATTTATTTTTTTTTTTTTTTTTTGGAATTGAATGAAGTCAAATTATATGATCATATTTACATTGTTCCTACTCATCTTGTATTGGAATTTCGTGAATTTATGTATAATACCGTCCATTAAATTCATAACAATATGTTAAAAGCTTAATAAGATGAACCGAAAGAAAACCTATGAGGAGAATTTTTATTTATTGACATTTCGGCATGTGAAATTACAGTCTCTTAGTTTAGAAAGTAGGAGACAATCTTAAAATATAAAAAAATCGATCGGGATCTTCATATGGGTACTAGCAGACAGTCAGGTAAGCTGAAACATATAAAATAAGAACACATATGGGCCCATGTGTTCTTATCGAAAAACCAGTAAGGAAAGTAGTAATGTCGAACGGGGCCGACTATATGATACCCTTCACCACTTTGGCATATTCAACAGATGAATCCTAGCAGACGTGAATTTTTGAATGACCATTAACATGAAAATGGATCCATAAACATGTCATTCTGCCACCTATACTAAATTTTTCATTGGGTCAGATATAGGGTTGTTTCTTATGTTACAGTAACTTCAGTACTTAGTGCAATATTTTGTGCCGATTGGACCCACCTTGTTGAAGCATTTATATCCCACCTCTAGGTTATATTAACTTCAGTGCGTTGTGCAAAATTTGTGACAATTTGGCGTTAAATAGGACGAAAATATATATGTACATCAAAATCTGAACCGATTTCAATGAGACTTGGCAGAGATTAACTATAATTCATTGTACAAAATTGTGTGGCAATCGGACACACAAGTGCACAATTTACATAAAATCGGAAGAAAATATTTATGGGAGCTATATTTTAATCTGGACCTACTTTCAGGAAACATAAAACACTTCATTCTAGACCTAATTCATTACGCTATGCAAAATTTCGGGCGAATCAAAAGATATTTAGGGACTTTGGTGCACCATTTACATAAAATCGGAAGGACATATATATGGGAGCTATATTTAAATCTGGACCGATTTTCAGGAAACTTAACACACATCATTCTAGACCTAATTCAGTACGCTACATAAATTTCGTTCAAATCGGAAGAAATGTAGAAGCTTTGGTACACCTTTTACACAAAATCGGACGAGAATATGTATGTGAGCTATATCCAAATCTGAACCGATTTCCACGAAACTTGACAGACATGACTCCAGACCCAATTCAGAACGCTGTGTCAAATCCAAAGATATGTAGGGTCTTGGGTGCACCATTTACATTAAATCGGACGAAAATATATATGGGAGCTACATCTAAATCTGAACCGATTTTCACGAAACTTCGTACACATCATTCTAGGCTTAATTCAGTACGCTGTGCAAATCGCGAGATATACAGGGACTTTAGCGCACCATTTACTTTATTTAGCTTATCTAAATTTGATCCGATTTTCAAGAAACTTAGCCCACATTATGCTAGGCTTATTTCAGTAAGCTATACGAAATTTCGTGCAAATCTAAAGATATTTAGGTAGTTTGTTGCACCATTTACCTTAAATGGGACGAAAATATATACGGGAGCTATATCCAAATCTGAACCGATTTTCAGGAATCATGGCACACATCATTCTAGACCTAATTCATTTGAGAAGCAAATCGAGAGATATTTGGGGACTTTAGTGCACCAATTACCCTAAATCGGGCGAAAATATATGTGGGAGCTATATCTAAATCTAAACCTATTTTCAGGAAACTTAGCACACATCATTCTAGACCTAATTCATTACGCTGTGCAAAATATCGTGCACATCGAAAGATATATAGGGACTTTGGTATACCATTTACTTTAAATCGGGCGAAAATATATATGGAAGCTATATCCAAATCTGGACCGATTTTCAGGAAACATGGCACACATCATTCTAGACCTAGTTCATTACGCTGTACCAAATTTCGTGCAAATCGAATGATTTTCAGCGACTTTGGTGCACCATTTACCTAAAATCGGGCGAATCTATATATGGGAGCTATATCTAAATCTGAGCCGATTTTTCCCAATTTCAATAGGGTTCGTCCTTGAACCAAATAAATGAGCTGTGCCAAATTTCATCTAAATCGGATTATAAATCCGACCTGTACTTTGTTTACAATTTAACATCAACAGCCGGACGGACGGACATACATAAATCGACTCAGAAAGTGATTCTATGCATCTTCTCAAAAGGAACCATGTGTCTATCTCGATTCCTTTTGCCTGTTACAAACATATGCACAAAGACATAATACCCTGTACCACAGTGTGGTGATGGGTATAAAAATCCATGCCTTACGTAGGCCCCTGAAAATAGTTTTTAATAAATCCACGCCTATTGTAGATCCTTGAAAATATTTTTTAATATATCCACGCCTATTGTAGGTCCTTGAAAATAGTTGTTAATAAATCCACTCCTTACGTAGGCCCTTGAAAATATTTTTTAATAAATCCACGCTTTTTTGACCCTTGAAAAAAAATTTCTTAAAATTTTTCGGGTATTCCTAAAACATATTCCCTTCCCAATATTTTAAACATATACTGTAGATATGCATATCCTCATCCCCATTACCCCTTTCTGCCATAGGTCTTTAGTAATTAGTTTTTGGTTTTTTTTTTTGCTTCATATGATCTCTGTGGTACAATGTTATGACTATAAATACAAGACATTACTAATTTATTGTTTTCAAAGCTTTACAGTTTAGGCGAACTGTCCAGCGGCAGCAGTGTCAGAAGCAGAATCTGTTATGTATATGGTCATCCGCCTTGTCTTAGAGGCGACTCGCACTCCATAATTTCCCATTAAGCCAATGGCACCATCACCTCGTTCGTATGTCTGTCCGTATGTATATTATTTGCCAAGAAGGTATAAGATGACATTTGTATGTAAGTATGTATGT
>NW_026881566.1:0-34726 GCF_032173495.1 Musca vetustissima | reverse complement strand
GCCAACCAATTGTCCAGAAACGGCCGGAATTGGCCAACAGGAGAAGTGTCGTGTTCCTCCAGGACAACGCTAGGCCACACACTTCTACAGTGACACGCCAGAAACTTCGGGAGCTTGGTTGGGATGTTTTAAAGCATCCGCCATACATTCCGGACTTGGCACCAAGCGATTATCATCTTTTTTCTTGCATTGCAAAATTGCTTTAATGATAAAATTGATATATAGGGAGGATTGTGAAAATCGACTATTAGAGTTTTATTGCAAATAGAGAGCAGGGCTTCTATGAGAGAGGCATTATAAAGTTAACTTTAAAATGGCAAAAAATCAGACAACAAAACGGTGCATATTTGGCCCAAATCGGACATTCCGAAGCATGTTAAATAAAGTCAAATAGTTAATATAAAAAACAATGAATTTCTTTTTCCCCAACCTAATATTTTAAGAACTTTCCATGAAAATGTAGATATAGCTCCCATATATATTTTGGTCCGATTTGATTTATGTGGTGCACCAAACACCTATTATTTGTCCGATTGAGACATAATTTAACTTAGCGTATTTAATTTAGACGAGATTGACTTGTGTTAAGTTTTCTTGAAATTGGTTCAGATTTAGTTATAGCTCTCATATATAGTTTCGTCCGATTTTATGTAAATGGTGCACCAAATAGCGTACCGTATTTAGCCTAGAAGGCCGTATATTGAGTTTGGTTGAAATCATTTCAGATTTGGATATAGCTCCCATATATAAGTAGCCCAACAAAGATCATGTACTTGTTCGATTTACACGTAACTGTGCTCATCTATTGTATTGAGTCTAGAATGTGTTAAGTTTCGTTGAAATCGGTTCAGATTTATATATAACTACCATATATGTTTTCGTCCGATTTTATGTTAATATCCACCAAACACCCAAGGTTTTTCCGATTGAGACTAAATTTGAAATAGCGTACCGCAATGAACCTCCAAGAATCGTTCTCTAATATTTTACAAAATTAGGCGGGACCGATCCAAATTTAAACTTTCTGCGGAGTTATATTTCGATTTATATTATCTTGTGTGTTAATGAAACATGTGGAGACCAGTTTTACATATTTCAGTTTTATTACATCAATAGACTTGATAGTATACACTAATGCTCATTTAAAATTTTCATAATGCTCGGTTAATAATTGCAGCCACAAGAGAGATAATTTTCCAATCCATTTCATCATCTTAATATTAACGGATAATGAATACCGCCAAACCCTTTAGCGAAACACGCCAAGCGATCTGAGAGGGTGTGAATGGAGAAGATTGGAGTTCGCAAAAAACATGGAATTCCTAGATTCATAGGTGAATCAAACCCAAATGTTTTTTTAATATAAACTTTCACTAATTCTTGACTTGACTTCCTCTGTATTTCAACAGCGTAAACACGCTTATTGACCCGTTGACCGATGACCTGATATAACTTCTATGTAACATAAGCCCCTATCATATAGCCAGTCAATATTATACAATGCACAAAGTCCCATAAAACAAATTAGTCTTAAGTTTGGGCCTGTTCATACAGCGTGTTGATCCGCTATGAAGAAAAATACTATATTTTATCGTTTCATTCTTTAAAAAAGATTTGATTCCTTTTCAAATTGTATCATGTTATTCTGGGCCAGATTTCCAAAAAAATTCAGCCAATTTTCTAGCGATGTTAATAATCATAGTTCATACCAGAGCCAGATATGTACTCTTTTTATTTGCATTGGAATTTTAAGATACGGATGTTCCAGTGATCGGCAATCATGCCCGCCGTAGACTTTTCTTTAATTACAAGTCTTTAACATAATACATGCTCATTTGCCAACCGGTTGAAAATTGCCGAAATTTGAATTCCAGAATGGGTGAGGTACTCTTAAGCGTTTTTGTTCAGATCACCCTCCTCTTCCTTCAAGGTATTAGCCTATTGTCGGGATTTAAGTTCTTTACCTTAGAACATTTCAATCAACTCATTGTATTGTGGTCGTAACACAAAGATGATTTTGGAACTTACAGCCGAGGTTTGGATCGATTCTTTAGTTGTTGGCCTTCTCTCAGTTAGGTAGTATATCAAATCACTCTCCTCCTTCACAAGGCCTGGAAATGCTGTCCTGGATTTTTCCCCTACAAAAAAGTTAAATGTTTTATGATCAATTTGGATGACACCTTGTCATTCATCATGTCTATTATAGTGTTCGAAAACAGCACCATTAGTTCCTCATTGATCTTCCACATCAAATAAAAAAATGTGTCTCTTTATAAATAATTCCAACCAACAAGGTCAAAGACCACACAATGCGGTGATCTCTTTCGCCATGGTTTCGGAAACACCTTTCGTTTTGCATTTGTCTCTCTGTCTAGTTTTTTCTTCTCCTTGTGATTTAGTTTATTGGCTAATAAAGCATATAATTGTATAATAAAACACCATGCTTCATTCCCTGTGTGTTTTCCTACAAGGATTACAATTAAATATTTCAAGGATTACACATTCATTCAACGTAACAAAGCGCCCTACCAAAAAAAAGACGCTCGCTGGCAATACAAACATTTCCGTTTCTGCTTCAGATGTCCAGGCGGTCTTTTCAAGAATTTCATTCATAACTACAAAAATTCATTCATAACCCAGAATTCATTCATAAAATCCTCAAAACTACTACAACAATTTGTCAAAGAAAAAAGGCCAGACAGATTGGCCATCAGTCTTAAAGAAACGGCTAACAAAAGATCGCCGAGAGCAAAAGAGAAGAGGCACTTTGTCATCAATGAAAAAACAACAACAACAACAAATCAATGAATAAAATTGCACAAATCATTTTTATGGTTCCTAAGGGTATTCCTTTATTACTTTCATCTTCTTCAGGTTGTTGTTGTTGCTGTTATCCTTAAAACCAGGCAAACATTAAAAAAGAACTTCACTCTCATTCGCTTTCTTTCTCTTTAAGACTTTTGTATGACCAAAAGAAAAAAACATAGAAAAACAAAAAAGACAATAAAAATCAAAAGAACAACAAGCAAATGAGAAAATCACATCCGGTAATTTACTTCCCCCTGGGTTATGATCCTTAGTGTTGTTGTTGTTCTTGTTCTGAATGAAAAGAACTGCATCTACCAAGCCAGAACAAATGCACTGCTTGCTCATCGCCGATATATTCTTTGTATTGCTTTTGTATTGATAGTTGTGGTGGTTGTTGTTGTTGTAACAGAGATTCCTTAGAGACACAGCACCTTGTAGTTAAGGCAGGTTTCTATTTCGAATTACTTGTCCCAAGGGTGTTTGTTATCATCCCAGTTATTGTTGTTGTTGCACATTGTTCACGCTGCATTGTTAAACAAGATAAATTGATCTTAAGATCAGCAGCAGCAGCCATTCATTCATTGAGAAATATTTTTTTCTCAATGAAATTTAACGCCCGCACAAGAAAATTAGGCAAACTGGAAAGAGCAAATCCCCGATCAAGATCAATGTTAAAGAAAAAAAGTGAGCACAGGACCAAAAAGAGATCATGAAACCAAAATCCCTCAGCAGCAGGTACCTTGCTCACTTTCTTCCTCATACACTCTCTCTCTCTTTCTCTCGCTCTCTTGCTTACTCCATCTAGCCCAACAAAAAAGTATCTAGATAAAATCATTAACAAGGCTACTTAAGGATATCTGAGTGTTGAATCCTGTGTGTGGGAGAAAGAGTGTCTTTTTTTGTTTGAGTTCATTCTCTCTCAACAATCTTTGCATGCAATCGAGAAAATGTTTTTGTTTGGCTTTTTGAGAGATCTCAATCTCAAGATAGAGAGATACCTTATGTCATGTTTTGTTTTTGAGTCTTGTGTATTTTTTCTAATGCACCTTGCACAAAGAAAATAACCTTAAGGAAAAAAATTCTCACAGGATATTTGAGAACGGAACCTAATGTTGTTCCTTCCAGTACCAAACATTCTTATAATGAGAAAATAATATCGCAATGAACATTTGTGTGTGTATGCCATATCGAATGAATGAACATCTGTTCATTCGAACATTATACACTTTGGCTAATTGCATGCGACTAGTGTCCTTGATCCTGCCCTGTGCAGACATAACAATTTTAGCTGTGAAATCTATTTGCTTGTCGCTGTCTTTTTTTCGGACAACTAAAGTCAATGACTTGTCATTTGCAATGAGGTTTTCCAGGAAAATCATTCATATTGAAAATATTGGTAGTCAATTTGGATTTATAGTAGAAAAAAATGCTATTAAGTTCGGTTGGACCGAAGTTTTCAAAATATATAAAATTAATCGGTACATTTAAATTGTGACTTCGTCCTTGTAAGGATTTTTTATCCTCTGAGACAATGAAATTGCAAATTACAGATACTCCGATTGGAAAATTGAATTAAGGGGACCCCCCCCATTCTCGGGGTCAAAATTTTTGTTGACTTAATTCCAATCTACACTAATTCAAGAATGTCCCAGCAAAATTTCAAGTTAAAATCTCAAGAACTCTTGAAGATATAGCCGATTTATTGTGTCAGTATCAAGTGACGGCTGAAGGGCTTCTCAAACTTTAAACGCGTTTTTCTCTAAACATTTTTTTGCGAATGGCGGGCACGATAACTCAAAAACTAATAACCCAATCGATTTCAAATTTTTACACGTTTCTCTGTGAGTGTATAGCTATCGTATGAACTAGGATAAAGCCAATCGGTGAAGATCTTCCTTATTTTTTAACTTGGTTTTTGGTAAAAAATCGGCGATTTTCCAAAAATGTTTTTTCAAAGGTCCGCCATTTTGTTAATTTTAGAGCGAGGTCAATAATCCTAGTTCATACGAGAGCCAGACATGTACTCTTTCAAACACCGTTGGAATTTTCGGATTCCGATGTTCCAGTGAGAAGTTATCGTGCCCGCCATCAAAAATAAGGACTTTTCTTTAATTACAAAAAACAACAACAAAACAACAACAAAATTTTTTTGTAAATTATTTTTCTTCTATTTTAAATCTTCAAATATATATGTGCAAAGTTACAAACCTTGATTGGTACCAGCCCATTGAAAATCTTGAAAAATTAAAATCGAGAATGGGGGGGGTTCCCTTAAGGTCTTCAGAATATCGAACATGGGTCGGGATCTTTATGTGGTAGCTATATCAAAATATTGACAAATATTAAAAAATTGTATTTTCTTCTCCGAAACCCCGAAATTCCTCCTTATAAACATATCCCTTTGTAAATGCACCTAGGACCATGTAAAAGTACATAATGTAATGCGGATCTTTATTTGCGAAGAAGCCTACACCAAAGTGTTTGGACCGATATTTTTGTTGAATATTTCGATGTGCTGCAAAATATTTCAAATGCAAGGATGACCTTAATTTGGGCGCCACAGTTCTCCAGTATTTATAAAATTTCTTCGAAGAAGTCTATTACCCACCAGTAACTTCGGTTCGAAAGTGTAGTATCACCAATATGCCTAAAATTCGCCTGGGCCTTTATATCGACACCTCCGAACTATAGTATGCTAAGTCGACTTAGCATGTTTTAAAGTTATTTACGTTTTTAGATACTACGGTCCTTAATTTATATTCTCTGAAATTTTGGTAATCATCGGCCAATCCAAACCAAAGTTATAAGCAAAAATGTACTTAGCTTGGCCCGTAAGATATATGAAACGTCCATACTTTGAGAGCTTCTACTGAAAAACTGACTTTTCAGACTTAACATACTATGGTTCGGAGGCGTCGAAAAGAACATTTTCTAAAAAAAAATTTTTGGACCCTCCAAAAACCCGTATTGCCAAATTACAGACAGAAAATTCACCTAGACCCTGAAAATCAATAAAATGAGGCAGGACCTTAATTTGCGGGCATTGTTAAAACTTGGACCTAAATTAAACATTTTTTAAATGAAATTCAAACCCAGAATGCCGAATTTCCGCCACTTGAATTGGTGAATCATTCTTGGGCCATCAAATTGCCTATAATCGGGCAATGTACGATGGGCGCCACTGTGCTCCAGTGATATTCATTGGAGATTAAATTTGAATGGTTGCCCAATTAATTTTGAATGGTCCCCCATTAGAGGATTTGAAGGATTTTTTAAAGGAATGAAACAAGTACCTTTATTCAAAAACCCCTGAAGTTTTGTACCCACCCAAAAGCCTGGCACTTCGGTTGCAAAATGCAGCCATGAAAGTACGTAAAATGGTCCGGGACCTTTATGTGTGCAAGCAAACCCCGAATTTCAGTCACCTCGAATGCGAAATGAGCCTGGGAATTTTAGGAAAATACCTAAAATCGTGCATGGCCTTTGTATGGGGGATATACGATAATGTTATATATTTAATCTTAGATGTACGTTGACAATTCTCAACTTGACAATTCTCACCTTACAGTAACACGGAATGTCAAATTTTAGACACTTTGGTTAATAATTGCAGCTAAAATCTTCAGAATACCGAAAATGTGACGGGAATTTTATTTAGGGGTATCCAGATTATATATTATTTATGGGTTGTACCAGTAATATTTCCAGGTTTTGTACTCCTCCTTATAAATATTACAAACTAAAGACTGACCATAATCAATAATTTTGCAGAGTTCGGTCACGTTGGACGCCACTTTTTTCCAATGTTCATTATAGGCTATGTTTTTTTTTTAGTTATGTTCCAGTTTATTTTCTTCCATAAAAGTATTCAAAAAAAAAAAACAATTTGAATGATCCTCCTCCGAGAATTGACTTGAGGTATCAACAAAATTTTTTAGATTTGAAGAAGAATACCAAATATTGAAAAAAGAATGGCCCAAATAAATATTTCAAGGATGTTTGTCTTAATTAATATGTTGGGCGCCAGAGAGCTATAATGGTTATCCCTGTTCATGATTTTGTTACTATTTTTTACTAAAGCAGAAACACAGAATTAGTTGGGCGCCAATTTACTCTAAGGCTCTGGCCATAGGCATTTTGTTCTAGCTTCTCTACTTCCTTCTCCCATTACAATTATGAGGATATTATTTTTTAATTTGATAGCTAAGGAAATTATTAGAAATTAAGTTTTATTTGAAGTATATTTTGAAAGAAAGAATATTGAAAATATTGGTCCTATAACCACAATAAATAATTTCTGGTAATTTGTTGCTCTTAGTAAGTTGGGCGCCACAACAGTTATCAATAGCCATGATTTTTCATTATGTTGATCCAATTTTTTGGATCAAGACTTCATATGTTGGTCCTACACGGTTCAATCCTGGTCTCGCTTTTTCCCTAAATTTGTTCCTGTTTCTCTTCTTCCTTCCACCAAATATAACGTATTCCAAAGGAATTCCCTTAAATAGATCCTCCAACCGAAGAAATAAAATGTACTATCTTTTTTTCGTATGGATGAAACACAAGTGTTCAAGCATACACACATGCATACATGAACTATAACCATTAACACTGATAAGGGATAAACTGAAAACAACAACAATAACCACTACTCACAACGCATTTGATACGAAGGCACCCGATAAAAAACGAAAAAACGGAGTATCAAGGGAAATCTTACAAACGTTTTAGTGGGGGCACAGTGGAGGAATTAAAATTATTTTGTAATTAAAAATGAATAAACAGGGATTTGCATTATTTTCTTCTATTGATACTGGACTTCTGAAGACGAAAAGCCTAACCCGCCCCTGCCGACCAAGGGGTCTCCTAACCATAATATAGGGAGAGCGTACACCCAATAATCCGAAGCTTTTTGACAAAAAAATAACTGAAGTTTGTTTTTATGAAGTGTAAACCTTTTACGGTTCTTTAGTATATAGAGAGCACAACGTTCATTACTGGCCGTGGAAAATGTTCTTTAAAAAATCTACGCCTATTTCTGGCCCTGGAAAAATATTCTTTAAACCATCTTCGCTTATACACAAATTGCTTGTCCTGGAAAATATTCTTTAACAAATCTACGCCTATTTCTGGTCCTGGAAACATATTCTTTCAGAAATCATAGCTTATTGCAGGTTCATAAAAAATATTCTTTAAAAAGTCTCCGCTTGTTTCAGGGCCATACAAATCATTAAAAATTCTTCGCTAATTGTTTGTCCTTTAAAATGATTCTTTAAAAAAAAATATACGCCTATTACTGCTCTCTGAGAAATATTCTCCAAAAAATTTTCGCTTAATCCTGGTCCTGCTAAATATTCTTTTAAAAAATTACGCTTATAGTGTGTCCTGGAAAATATTCTTTAAAAAACTTCGCCTAATCCTGGTTCTGAAAACTATTATGAAAAACATTGAGTTTATTGCAGATCCATAAAAAATATTCGTTACAAAATCTACGCTTATTTCTGGTCCATAAAAAATATATTTTTTTAATTTTCGATAATAGCTGGTCCTTGAAAAATATTCATTAACAAATGTACGCTTATTGCAGGTCCTAGAAAACAATTGTTTGAAAAATCCAACAATAAGCAGGGATTTTTTGAGGATTATTTATTCAAGAGTATGTATGGGGTCTTCGAGACCCTTAGAACATACTTTGAGGTATTCGATGCATAGAAGCTTCTTATAAGACCTTCTCTACACTGAAAACCATTGGTAGGTCTTGTTTACATAAAAAAGGCATATGAGGACTTATATACACCGAAGACCCTCATTGGATCTTCTGTACTACTAACAAGCTCATATGAGGTACCCATATATATTTTGAGGTCGTCTATATACAGAAAAAAGTCTAGAAGACCATTATGACATCTTCATACACGAAAGACCTTTACGAAGTCATCTAAACAGATTCTTATAAGGCCTTGTGGAATTTTGTTGACCACAATTACAGGTCTACATTGTAAGTTCGGCTATATATAGAAGAAGGTATTCTGTTCACAGACGATCCATATGAAGTGTACGAGGTCTTTATAAATGGAAGACCCATTGACCCATGAGGTCTTATATACCCTTTATACTTTCATGGATCCACGTTTACCCTAGTGAGGTCTTCTATACATCGAAGACCATTAAGCGAACTTATGTATACAGAATCCTATATGAGGAACTCATCAATTTTATACAAAAAAAGTCATAGAAGACTCCATATGAGGTCTCTTTATATGGAAGACACTAACAAAATCTTCTATATATAGCAGGCTCTTATGAGATTTTGTAGACCCTTTAAACTTTAGTGAGAACTAAATATCCTTGTAAGGTATTCAGACCCTGACAAAGTCTTCTATATATAGCACACTCTTACGAGATTTTTTGGACCCTTTAAACTTTAATGAGAACTCTATACCCTTGTATTCAACACATGAGGTCATCTAAAAATGACATGGAATAATGGACTACTACACACAGCATGATCTTTTTTACATAGAACTATATTAATAGGGCTATTATACGCAGAAGTCAATATGAGGTACGCACTTATAATGTGCAGTCATCTATATACAAAATAAAGCCATACAAGATCCTTATGAGTTCTCTTAATATGAAAGACCCTAATAAAGTCATCTATGCATGGAAGGCTCTAGTGAGGTCTTTTAGAACCTCTAGACTTTTAAGGAACCCTCCAGACCCTTATGGGTTAAATGGCCATTAGAAGGACTTTTTGTTCATAGTAGGTCCATACAATGTATCTTTTACATAGAAGACTTTCATGCGACCCCGTAGACCCTTGTGGATAAAATTACCTTATTAGGTCTCGACCCTTAGAAAAAAAATTCTGTATACATTAGATCCATATGGAGTTACTTAATTTAAAAGGTTTAAGGAGTCATTAGAGAATTTACATAAATAGAATCCGCTTAAGACGAAGTCTATATATAGGAGACCCATTGGAAGAGTTCTATAAATAAATAAAGACTTCTACAAAATTCCTAAATATAGAAATGATATATAAACTGAATTCTCTAAAGGATAACCTACCAAAGGTCCTCCACATACAATATTATCCCAAGTCATTAAATGTCGTGGGAACTCTTCACTTTGCCAAAGTGGCAACCACTGTGTTCAACGCCTTCAAACAGGGCAACCTGATCAAAGGAACCAAAAAAAACGACGAAACAACAACACCAACAAAACACATCATGCAGTTGGGCAAAAAAATTGAACAACTGTTGTCATTCGGCCGAGGCGCACCACACATATGGTCGATCAGTCGGATCATTTTTTTTTTCGTTCCTACTCTACCATTCCGTATACCATCATCAAGGCTTAAGCTCAGTTTCATTTCACTATGTGCGTATCGAGCAGAAAAAAGGGGATGTAGATGAACGGCTGGCTGACTGGCTGGTCGACTGACTGACAGACAGCCACTCTCAGTTGACTAGGTGGATATTTAAATGTATGGTGCGTATGTGTGTTTGTGTGCAAGAGTTTGCCTTATGTAGCCATGGTAATGTTTGGACAGGTGCACTTTTTGAACACCGCTGCAGCAGCACAGCTCGATATGAAAATAAAAATACAACAAAAACAACAACAACGTCGACCATCAGCAACAGTCGGTTTACATTGCCGACTGCGTTGTCGTTATTCATTTATCCAAAACATTTATTGTTGGTGTTGTTGTTGTGTTTATTTTCATTCTGCTTGTTCGATTTCTAGCAATCTGGTTGTAGTTGTTGTTTTATATACCATGCCGAGGATTGTGACAGCAGCAACAACAACAACAACGAACTGCATGCAGTAAAGAGCTCATTTGACAAGCAACTGCACAACAACGCAACAAAAAAATCCTTGTTATTGTGCAGTTGACTTACACGCTCACCATGGGTAACCCCCTCCCTTCAGGCTGGCTAGATGGCTGGCTCATTTAATTTTTATTTAGTTTGACTTTTAGTCGTGGCTCCCTTCGGTGTTATTGTTTATTAGAACGACCGACCGACCAACCGATCAATGACTGGCATCCATTCAACAATTTTCATTCATGCATTTGTTGTGATTGTCTTTTTTCTCTCCAAAAAGGGCCCAGCAGCATAGCTTTGTTCCTGGCCTGTGACTCACTTCATTTGAAAGTAATTGTGGCTATTTTTAGAAGTTCTGAGTTTTTCTTCTTTTTTAACAATGGAACTGTTGTGATTTTTCTTTTTTTTCTTCTTCATTGGAAAGATAATTCATTCATTGAAATTTCAGGTTTTCTGAAAGGATATCTGTTTTGTTGTTGTTCTTCTTCTTGCTGTTTTTGTGGTTGGTACTTAGTTTAATGGCCTAATGGTTTAATTAGCTCAACAAATGTTGACAAACATCATTTGTTAGGGGAGAATTTTTTTAAAAGTCATGCCGAAAAGGTGCAAAGTGTAGGGTGAACCTAAAAAGAAGGTATAGAATGTGTAATGAGGTCTCTTATATACATAAGACCCACATAAGGTCTTATATGCAGGGAGGGACGTCTTAGGGTCTTTTACACACGGAAGACGGCATATTAGCAGTCGTAAAATCGCCCAGGAGCTAAAAATCGACCATAAAACTGTTTTAAACCATTTACACAAAGCTGGATTCAAATAGAAGCTCGATGTTTTTGTGCCACACCAATTAACAGAAAAAATAGGATGAATCGAATTTACATCTGCGAAGCCTTGGCCAAACGGAATGAGATAGACCCATTTTTAAACGGATGGTGACTAGAGATGAGAAATGGATCACATACGATAACCCTGTGCGAAAACGATCGTGGTCAAAGAGCTGTAACGCACCTCAAACGTGACCAAACCAAGACTAACGGCCAGGAAGGTTCTGCTATACATTTGGTGGGTCGTGTTCCACCAGGACAACGCTACGCCGCACACATTTACAGTGACTCGACAGAAACTTCGGGAGCCATATAGTCCTGTTGGCACAAAGCGATTATCATCTTTTACTTGCATTGCCAAATTACTTTAATGATAAAAACAATGGTATCTAGGGAGGATTGTGAAAATCGACTACTAAAGTTTTTTTTTTTTTTTTTGCAAATAGAGAGCAGGGTTCTATGGAGTTACCTTTAAAATGGCAAGGTTATACAGGGTCATCTATGCATATAAGACTCATATATGGTGTATATGGTCATTGGGACTCTCGTGGGACTCTCGTTATCCTTATAAAGTATTCAATATGCAGAGAGCTATGGTAGGTATTGGTAATAGTGGAAATAAAAGGTGTAGGGGGCTTCAAAGCTTCTTTTTTTGTTTTTGTTTTGTTTTTTTTTTTTTTTTTATAAAATTCCACTTAGGGCGTATCTATGCCTAGCAGATATCACAGGGGTCTTCTGTGTGTAGTTGAATTTTCTTATAAATGTAATAGACCACATAAGGGTATTCAGTGTGTAGAAGACCTGATATGTCTCGCTTATGCAAAGAAAACCTCATAAGGGTTTTCTGTATATTAAATTTCTCGATGAGCCTCATGGGGCCTTCTACACACAGAAAAAGATCTTCTTTATACAGAAAATCCATCCTGAGATGGAAAACACACAGAAACTCATTATAAGGTATGCTATACACAGCAGACCACTATGAGGGCTTTTATATACAGAAGCCTATATGGGGTACTCCTCTGTACTGTAAAGTCGTATAAGTATACAAAAAAGTGGTCTATGTACATAAGGCCCTTATGAGGACTTATATACACAGAAAATACCCCTATAGTCCCCTACGAAATCATCTATGGATAGCAGATTCTTTAGAAGTCTTGTATACATTCATTGGTATGTCTATCCTTTTGAGGGGACCCCCCCCCCCCATTCTCGGGGTCAAATTTTTTTTGATTTAATTCGAATCTACACTAATTCAAGAATGTCCCTACAAAATTTAAAGAGAAAATCTCAAGAACTCTTGAAGATATGACCGATTTATTGTGTCAGCATCAAGTGACGGCTAAAGGGTTTCTCAAACTTTAAACGCGTTTTTCTCTTTTGCGAATGGCGGGCACGATAACTCAAAAACTAATAACGCAATCGATTCCAAATTTTTACACGTTTCTCTGTGAGTGTATAGCTATCGTATGAACTATGATAAAGCCAATCGGTGAAGATCTTCCTTATTTTTTAACTTGGTTTTTGCTCAAAATCGGTGATTTTCCAAAAATATTTTTTCAAAGGTCCGCCATTTTGTTAATTTTAGAGCGAAGTCAATAATCCTAGTTCATACGAGAGCCAGACATGTACTCTTTCTAACACCGTTGGAATTTTTGGATTCCGATGTTCCAGTGAGGAGTTATCATGCCCGCCATCAAAAATAGGGACTTCTCTTTAATTACAAAAAACAACAACAAAACAATTACATTTTTTTTTGTAAATTATTTTTCTTCTCTTTTAAATCTTCAAATATATGTGCAAAGTTACAAACCTTAATAAGCATTGGTATTGATTAAGCAGCCCATTGAAAATCTTAAAAAATTAAAATCGTGAATGGGGGGGTGGGGTTCCCTTAAGGAAATTAGTTTTTTTTTTTAATCCACGCCTTTTAAAAAATCAACTCCTTCTGTGGACCTTGAGAAAATATTTTTAAAAAATCCACGACTTCTGTGGACCTTGAAAAAATATGTTTAAACGCTTTCTGTGGACCTTAAAAAATATTTTTTAAAAAAATTCACGCCTTTTGTGAACCATAAAATAATATTTTTAAAAATAATCCACGCCTTCTGTGTACCATAAAATCTTTTTTTTTTAAATCAATTAAAAAATCCATATATAGTCGATAATGAGAACAAATATTTTGTTTTAAAAATCATAAAAATCATCTTAATTTTTTATCAAACTTAAACAGTTTTCCAAAAAAAAAATAAGTTAAAATTTTTTTTTGGCGAATATTTTTTAATTTTATATTTTTTTTAAGAAATCCACACCTTAAGTTAGACTCTCATTGGTCTGAAAGGCGATCTCCGAACGCGCCTTTCCCGCTCAAAACGCACTCCCACCTACACAGATATTTAAAATACTTGTCTCCCTTTATAATATTCCTTGCACCAATTTGTTATTCAAATCCGAAATCATTTCCCATATCAGTAAAAAAGACAAAACTCGAAATCATAAATTAAATATCCTTTTAAATTGCCACTCTCTCTCTCTTGTTTCCGCATGTAATTACAAACTAAAATTATCTCTAAAGACAAGTGTTACGCGCAGAAATATGTTTATGGGAAATAAATATTTGAAATTTGTCAAAACCCTTTTCTAAAATCAAAATTCTCTCATGAGTTGGGAAACGGTAAAATTGGACGACTGACTACAGCAAAGGGATTCTGTCTCCCACGTTATCAAGTAGGCACAGCAATCACGAAGGGTTCAGTACAAACAAAAACAACAATTCACCACTTTGAATATTTTCCCAAAAAAAAAAGAAAGACAACAGAAAAAAGGACATTCTAGACTACGACGAAAATTAAAAGGCAAGCTGGGCCAGGCGGCGGCACATTAGCATTCAATGAGCCATAAAGTGAGCAGCAGCAGCAACAAAAACGAACATGCAAGTGCAACCAAACGCTAGTGTCCTGTAACAGAATAACAAAAGAGCAAAAGTAAAAACAACAATAACAACAGAAACTATATTAAGTCCTTGTTGTTAATTACACGACAGATAATAATAAATTGTGATCTTTGGTCTTTGTTTTCGGGGGAGTTTTTTGCGTGGGAACATAAATCGAATAAAATTATGAAGGTATTTGGGTTTTTTTGAAGGGTGTTGTGTTATTAGGTGGCTAAAAAAATGCCAGCAATGAAAACATTTAACTTTGCCTTGGTAAACATTTAGAATTAAAAAAAAAAATGTTTATTATCTAGTAATATTGGCTGAGAAATATTGTGTTCGACTGGGTTTCCGTAAATGTTGATTGAACATTTATCGTGTCACGACATGCATGGGAATTGAAGTTTTGTTTTAGTTTCCAAAGTTTATTAAACATAATTGGGATTTTAAGGGGTTATTTTTTTAAACATTTTTTTTATATATTAAAGGTACTTTTGTGAAAAAAAAAACATTTCGAAGAAGTGTCTTTATATATAATATTTTCCGTAAAAAATTAAATTTTTGAGCTTTTATTATTTATTTTTAAAAAGTTTATGACAAGAGTTTTTTATTTGCTTTTTTAAAAAATTATAATATTTTGGAAATATATTGGAAATAATACAATTAATTAAGAAGTTAAGTTAAATTAATATTTATATAATATATTTTTAACATTTATTTTGTTTTCTTTTCAGGTAAGTTCTCGACTTTGTATTATAAATCAATAACAATTAAAGGTATTTATTTTTATAGTCCGTATAATTATTTAACATATTTGATTTATAAAAAGAATATCGACTTTAATGGGTTAATTTTATCCAATGCTTTATATGAAGCCAATATTCGAATACCTTGAGATCCAACCAATAAATGTTGTCATCAAAGAAATGCAATGCAAGAAAAATATGATAATCGCTTGATGCCAAGTTCCGACTGTACGGTGGATGCCTTAAAACTTCCCAACCAAGCTCCGAAGTTTCTGGCGAGTCACTGTAGATGTGTGTGGCCTAGCGTTGTCCTAGCGGAACACGACGCCTCTCCTGTTGGCCAATTCTGGCTTTTTCTGTTCAATTGATATCTTCAAACGGTCCAGTTATTGGGAGTAGAGATCAGAATTTATCGTTTGGCCATATGCAAACAAATCATAATAAATAATCCCCTTCCAGTCCCACCAAATGCATAGCAGAACCTTCTTGGCCGTTAGTCCTGGTTTGGCCAGCGTTTGAGGTACTTCACTACCCTTCACAGGGTTATCGTATGTAATCCACTTCTCATCTCCAATCACCATCCGTTTAAGAAATGAGTCTATCTCCGTTTGGCAAAGGCATAGCAGATGGAAATTCGAACCATCCTATTTTTTTTTTATTTGGTGTGGCACCCAAACATCGAGCTGGTTTTTGAATCCAGCTTTGTGTACATGGTTTAAAACAGTTTTATGATCGATTTTTAGCTCCTGGGTGATGTCACGACTGCTAACATGCCGGTCAACTTCGATTATTTCTCCAATTTTATCGATATTTTCAACGACCGGCCTAATGAATTTATTTTTACCCAACCTAATATATTTAATTGTAAAAAAAATTAAATATACATACCGGTTCCAAATAATAATTACTCCCTGAAAATAACGCTGTATTATATGGTGGCTAGTATTTTCGCATCTTAAACTTACAACTTTCCTAAAAAAAAAAGTTAAAAAAAAATAAGCAAAACCGGTCAGGATTCATATTAAATTAATGTTTTATTAGTTAACAATAGTTTTAAACTGGTAATATATCCAAAGGAGGGATACTTCTTTTATAAGAAGCTTGAGCAGATGTGGAGGTCCATATGTCCTCAAAAAATGTTTTTGAATAAGGAAATTGTATTTCTTATTTGTGTTCCCAATTATGGATTTTTATACCCTCCACCATAGTATGGAGGGTATATTAGTTTTGGTTTTCCGTTTGTAACGCATCGAAATAATTATTTCCGACCCTATAAAGTATATATATTCTTGATCAGCGTAAAATTCTAAGACGATCTAAGCATGTCCGTCTGCCCGTCTGTCTGTTGTAATCACTCTAGCGTCTAAACGAATTGAGATAGTGGCCCAAAATTTAGCATAGAGTCGTCTTTTGTCTGCAGGCAGGTCAAGTTCGAAGATGGGATATATCGGTCCACGTTTAGGCATAGCTCCCATATAAGAGTACCCCCCAATTTTCGGTATTTTGAGGTTCTTGAGCGTGTTTTGCAACCGAACTCGCTGAAATTTGGTACTTTAAGTTCTTATTGGGTAGCAAATCTCCCCACTATAAATTATAAATATAGGTCCATTTTTTCGGACAGCCCCCATACAAGGGTACCCAATTTTCAGTATTTTGAGGTTCTTGAGCACGGTTTTCAACCGAATTCGCTGTAATTTGGTATTTGGCAGTGGTATATGGTAACAAATCTTCCTACCAAAAATTTTTAATTTTTACCCCCTTTTAGGGGTAGTCCCCTTATAACCCCCTTTTTATATTAAAATAGTTGGAGGATTTTTTCCGTGTATTGGGGTTATCACATATAGCTGTATTCTACCATAGTAGGGGGGATATTCGGTAGACGAAATTTTCAGTTTATATACCACATAGTATGGAATTCTAAAACGATTTAGTCGATTTAGTCATACGTTTAATAATTTTTCTCTCGAAGGATATCGACATAAAAACAAAAACGTGAGGGTTGAGAATGAACGGTATCGACCCGCATTTAGGACCAGGTCCTATATAAAACATACTTCCTATTTAATATTTAGCGTGATGGACGGTATTGGGATTCAAAACTAAAATATTAGCTTGGAACTTGA
Organism: Musca vetustissima; assembly: GCF_032173495.1. NCBI lineage: Eukaryota > Metazoa > Arthropoda > Insecta > Diptera > Muscidae > Musca > Musca vetustissima. The sequence goes on along the minus strand of NW_026881566.1, from coordinate 17,461 downwards.
GCTACATCGGCCCTTAATAAGGCCTAACCCCTTATATAATGAAAACACAAAGTAGTTGCAAATTCCTACCCAATGTTGTCAATATTGGTCCCGCTTCAGTATGCCTCATATATAATATTGCCCTCTAAATTGGAGTATTTTAAGGATTTTATACACATGTTTTACCATACCATGCGTTAATAATATATGTCAACATTTTAGGGTTTTGATATTTTAGAAAACCCCCCATTGAAATTGCTGAATTTTCTATTTGGTTTACAACAATCCATTGGAAGAATTGTCGTTATATGTATGTTCCCTATGTTTTCATTTCTAAAATTTGTCAGTATTTCTATGGTGGTGGGTATCCAAAGTTCGGCCCGGACGAACTTAACGCTTTTTTACTTGTTAAGATTAGGTATTTCTTATATTGCTAAACTTAAGGCCCAACCGATTTCCTACTTATCAATCGACGTAAAATTCCTTATGAATATCTCAGTATACTCCTCCTGATAGTTGTCCATAGGTTGAGTACTTATAGCACTACCAATGACTGCTGGTACTGGTTCCTTTGTGACCTGTCCTAACGCAACTTTTCGTTACTGATTTTATTCGTGGTTTTTATTTTATATATATGGGACCATTCCCGTTGTCCAATTTGGCGCCCAAATAAAATTATATTTTTTAATGAGGTTGGTCGTATTACTAGAATTTAATCTGATCGTTAAAAGACTCCCAAATCGAATTAATTTTTTTCCATTTCGAAATTAATATCTAAACATATCTTCCAATTATTTTAATGTGTTTTGTGAATGCTTGAGATTTTATATTAATATTAATCCATAAACTCTAATCTAACAATCTAACTTATCTTTTAATTGCTTAATTTTCAAATAAAATTATTTTGCGATTTTCTAAATACTACCATTCCCATTTTATTCTCAATTGTCTTTTCTACACCTTTCCATGAAAACACAATCAAAAATAAAATATCAAATTTTGCAAATATCCTACCTTCTCACCCTTAGAGATATCAATAAACATGTGGTTAATATTCTCCTTACAATCCACTATACCATGACCCCCTCCCCATCTCCTTAAGAAAACAAAACAAGGAAATAAAACTATCAAAATACACCTCTTGTTCTTCAATAAAATATTTATGAAAAAAACCAAGTAGAAGATTGCTAAACCACTTTATTTCCATTATTAAAATAACGATGGTGATGATGATGATGATCCTACTCCATATTTGAAAATCCCCACCCCGATCTACCTTTCACTGCAACGCTTTGATTGTTTCACACACTTGAATTGTTGTTTAGCTTAGCTTCCCCTCAGAAAAAAAGAAGCGCTGTAAGGATATCTGGTTTCATTTCCGGTCTTTGTGCAAAGAGAAGCAGATCAATAATGTTATAGATCATCATCATCATCATTGTGATCGCAATAATGACGATGTTGATAATGACAATGACGAGGATAAGATTGACGAACACAACTAATGAATGAATTGAGTGGGGAATAGTTCCTCTATTATTTACCTATAATAGTAGCAGTAGCTCAGCATAATTGTCTGCCTAAACAAAGAAGAGAAGTGATCTAAATAAACAAGTAAATAACAACATCATCATCATCACTATCGTGATTACTACTACTTTATCTTCTTCTTTTTCTTGTGTTTTTCCTAAAACCTAAACTAAACCACACCAAGAAAAAAAAATTCATTCATAAATTCTGGAACAACTACTAGTATTTCATTCATAAATTCCCTTACTCCACACAATCAATGGGGTCTCCCGGATGACTGGTGGTGGATTTCATCTTGGCTATATTTCAAGCAAAGCATAACCTTAAAAAAATCTGCAAGATTAAGTCAAACAACACAAATAGTTCATGGGATTCCTTTGTTGATCTTGAGACACATGGAGATAGAGAGAGTTTATTTTGCAATTCTATATCCTTGTAAATTTCCAACACACACACTCACATACCTGCTTATATTTGTGCACACATGTGAGTTGCATTACCGGGTGTTGTTGTATAACCTTAAATCAATTCTTTCTCATGTGATTTGTTTTTTTTTTTTTTTTTTTGTATTTTCTATTTGAATTGGTCCACACAAAAATAAAAACAAATAAAAATTTACACCAAAAACAAACAGGTCTTTCGTGTTGAGAACATTTTTATGAATGAAACTCATATTCATTCATGTTTGTCTCGTAGATTTTCCTTTTTGGGAAAATGAATGGAAAATTTTCCCATTCATAAACGCAAAAAAGAAAAACATTTTCATTTTTCCAATAGCCACGATGATGATGATGATTAGCTAATGATGGGGATTTTCGAATAAAGAAAATTATAACTCAATTAGTGGCATGTTTTCTAAACAAAAGTAGTTTTTGGAAAAAAATAATACACATGGTCCTGGACCTGACAAAAGAAAATAAAATGGTTTTCTTTAAAATTTGACTTTTTTAGAAAATAATATTTTTTAATTGTCGAATCATTGCTTCAAAGTATTATTGACTATTTAAAAATATTAAATCGGAAAAAGAAACGGTTCCCGTTTTTTGTTTTAATCTAAAATCTGGCAAAATTGTTATGTTTTTTTTTTTAAATATTAAGCATTTACGGCTTTATGTTCTTAAGTACCTAAATTCTTAAGAACAAATAGACTTTCTGACAGAAAATGTTACGAATTTTTATGGTTATTTAAACAGAAGTTCTCTAAAAGTTGTCATTTCTGTATCGCAGACATGAAAGAACCCCTCAGAGGATTGAAGTTTTCCCACTAGAAACTTTTCAGTATTGTCCTTCGTATAAATATAAATATCCAATATAATTTTCGTAATCGCTTTGAGGGTAAAATATGGCTGTATTTAGGCATTTCCAATGTTCGGAGAATAAACGCGGGGAAGGGGAAGAAAAAATTAATTATTATTTAATATGAACTATTTAACATGCTTCGGAGTGTCCGATTTAAATATGCACCGTTTAGTACAGTGTTGGGCAAAATTAAATTGAGAGCAAGTGTGTACGAGTGTAACTGAGAATTCACCATTACAAACGACTGACGTAAAAAGAAAGAAAGAGAAAATATGTTTACCAATCGACCCTCTGTTACGGTAGCGTATATGGGTAAGCATGCCTGGTTTAGTAGTATAATTTGTTGCCATTTTAAACTTCATAATGCCTCTCTCATAGAAGTCCTGCTCTTTATTTGCAAAAACCTCTAGTTGACGATTTTCACAATATTCCCTAGATACCAATTTTTTATCATTAAAGAAATTTTGCAATGCAAGAAAAATATAATAGACTGGTTAACTGATATCTTCAAACGGTCCAGGTCAGAATTTTGCGTTTGGCTATATGGAAGCAACTCATAATAAATAAAGGCCTTCCAAATGCATAGCAGAACCTTTCTGGCCGTTACTCCTGGTTTGGCAACCGTTTAAGGTGCTTCTCCGCTCTTTGACCACGATCGTTTTCGCACAGGGTTATCTTATGTGAACCATTTCTCATCTCCAGTCACCATCCGTTTAAGAAATAGGTATATCTCATTCCGTGTGGCCAAGGCTTCTTAAATGGAAATTCGATCCATCCTATTTCTTTCTTTCAAGCTTCTTTTTTGAATCTAGCTTTGTGTAAAATAGTTTTATAGTCGATTTTTAGATCCTGGGCGATGTTACAACTGCTAACAAGCCCGGTCAAGATCGAAAAAATAATGGATTTCATTTCCCCCAACCTAATATTTCAATGTCAATCTAAGCCCTGCAATAATTGTTTGAAATATGTTTTATGGACCATTACCGACGTCATTTTTTAACTTTTTCAAGGACTATTACCAATCTGGATAATTTGAAATTTTAATTTAGAATTGTATTTTTTATTCCTCAAACTAATTTTTGATTCTTTCGATCTATGTTTCTAAAATTTTTTATAACTTTTTTGGGACTATTACCGATATTAAAAAATATTGTTTTACGAAATATTCCTTTAATGTGTAAGACCTAGAACTGAGGTAGATTTTTTTAATATTTATACCCTACACAACTATGTTGTCAGGGTATTATAGCTTTGTGCAGACCCAAGAGTTTGTAACGCCGCGAAATATTGGTCCTAGACCCATCTTTAAGTATACTGATCCTATCTCGTCTCGGTCCTATCTCGACTAGCTGAGCCGATCTAGACACGTGTGTTGTAAACACGATACAGGCCGCAGTTATGGACCAATCTTCACGAAATTTTGCATGTAGGATGGGTTCTGCCCAATGAAGACCCCTATTGAAATGGACCAAAAACGTTATTTTTGTCTGATTTTCTGATTGCTCCAGAGGTCGCAATTATGTCCCAAATGTCGCGAAGGGGATCGGCTCAAAGAATAAGCATGTCTGTTTTTAAACAGATCTGTCAATATTTAGCGAGTCAAATGGACCCTGACTTTTGTGTGAAAAATTTACCTCTGAAGGACAAAGACCCAAGAAGTTGATAGCATATCCAAGAGGAGTGGTTGACCTTTATTTTGATACCAATTATATTGTCAGGTGCTTACGTATTCATATATTATTTACAACCCATAGCCACAGAGAGGGCGAAAAATGACAATGCCTATAATGTTCGGTGATGATCTGATAATAATTTTGGGATGAACTGGACCGAAAACTTCGTAAGAAATTGTTAATGTAAATTTAAAGCATGGGTCCAAATACATGATATGAGTCCATGCTTTGGCATATCCATCATATAAATAAATTTTTGGCAAAATAATGATTTCACTCAAATCTATAAATTGTCACTCCGAATTCTTTGTGGAACTTCTCGGAGGAAATTTCAATATCGTTAGAAGGTGGAAAGAAAACTTCTTCGCTGAACATTTCCCATATAGGCCCGTGTTATGTTGTAGCCTTCAAATAACGGTAATTTGTATTTTAAAGAAAAGTTCCAATATACGTTCGCCACTTCACTGGTATTTATTTCCAAATTTTCCAGGCATGTTTCAATACAGCCATAAATTTAATGGTCCCGCTTTATTTTCGAAGTTCCTAGTCCAGTTTTTTTTCAGGGACATAGTCATAGTCCCCATAAAAAGGTCCATATCGTATTAATTAATTAATTTTGGTGAAGCATATAAACAGTTGGGCTCGGCTAGACATGACCACCATATTATGGTTCCATCCCTTGTTTGGTATTTTGAATGTTTTAATCGTTTTTTCTAACCAAAGTGGTTGTAAATTGACACCCCGATGTAGGGAGAATAAAAAACTTATACCCAGAAAGTTTTCAATATAAATACAAAATCTTAGTGGTGCCGTTTTACCAAGCTTCCAGAAAAAGTTTCAACATGGTCTCCGTTATAATGGTCCGGCTTAATAATTCGTATGTTAAATTTCCTACTCCAATATTATAAGTTAGGGGTCTGTATTTTTATATTAATTAATACAAAAATACAGACCCCTCAAATTTTCCTCAAATCTAGATTTTTTGTCAGGAACCAAAAATCTCAAAATTACTATAAATTCAAATCAGCTGAGAAATTTATTTATGAGGTGTGGATTCCCAAAACCTCATCTCAATACGACAACATTATCAAAAGGAGCAGCAGGATCGTCAACAGTGCAATGTGACCAAGAGGCGTCCAAACCTGATCACTATTCCATTAACTCATTAATTCTGGAAGGATTTAAATATTTATTTTGACACACCAAAGGGCCATGAATCACAAAAATTGAAGGCATAAAATTTGATCAATATGATTTGGTATTCTCCAATTAGAATTTCCTGCATACTTACATATGTGCATCAACGACCTTCCTTTCCTTTTTTTCTGTTCCTTCAATATCAATTTGATATAAACAAAATCACAGCTAATTTTTATATTCCGGCATCAATCATATGACCAGCTGTGATCGCACATGTCACTCCAATATCCCGTTGGATTGTCTCCTATATTTTATTATATTTTCATAACTGTATTGTACGTGATTTCAAAAATAATTAAAAAATGTATATATTTCTGAGCTATTTATCACCTACTAACAGTTATCCGTTATTTCCATATTAAGGCATCACTCCTGCCATACACTAGTCCTTTCGTCGGATTTTAATTTTTTATAATTTATTGACTAAATCTAACAGTTATCTACGTGATTTCTATAAAATATATAATATTTATGAATATAAATTTCAAATTTGTTTGTTTCAAAATGAACACTTGCACTATTTCTATTCTCCGTATTTATGTTGTCCTTTTTGAAAATTTATTCATATTTTTTTTTTTTTTTTTTTTTTTTTGGAGATGAATAAATTAACAAACAGACATTTGAGTTGTTCACACCTAACGGCAAATGGTGTCATAACGTGCACATCCATCTATGAATTATTTATTTAATGGGCAAGGATTCCCCGTTAGTCCTGGCCTGTGGTGTGTTGGGGGTATTCCACAGCTACACACATACACAATATGATTGATTTGTTTATGGGGAGGGGAAACGGATTTCCTTCGGCAATAATAATCGTAATCATAATAGTTATATTATTATGACTGTGATTATGAACTGTTGACAAATTTCTGAGGTTATAAATAATACCCGGGGTAATTTGTTTTTGGCACCTGCCATCAGGTTCGGTTGATTGGTCATGTCTCTTGCAATTGATTATCTGCTTAGCCAAATCAATCAAAACGTTTAATGACCCCACAGGGTACTCCATGGGCTGGTGGTGTTAACCATAAATGGTAAATCCTTTAAAATTGAAAATTTATAACATAATCGAAGTGAGAGAGAGAGGGTGGAGAGAGAAAGACACACAATGAGCGATATGTATGTAGATATGATGACTAGTGTGGCCTGGCCTGTTCTGGCCCCTGGCAGGTAATCAATTGTCATATCGCCTGATGGCTAAACATGAAATTAAAATTCTTTAAACATCAGATTTAAATATTAAATCATAAATTTCATGATAAGCTATGACAATGTTGTTGTTGTTATTATTATTTGTTGTGCTACGACTTGTATATATGTACATATGTATAACAACAGGCTTGGTGTTTGTTGTGTTGTATATTGTTTTTCTTTATTTTTTTTTTTGGACAAGAAGTGTCATCATATTTCAAAAACGGAAATCAAACAAAACCTCAAGCCAAGAAGAATTGCTCACTGAATGGCCAAAAAAATATAGTGTCTTGAAGACAATATCCATACACTTACACACATACAGATGATGGGCAGACAGAATGGTAGGCAAAAAAAAACTACAACAAATTTTGGAAACAACTGTCATATGAAATATAAGAACTTCACTAACTTGAGGTTGTAGGAACTACTTTGTGACGAAAAAAATATAAACAAGTTAAAAATTATGTTCAACCCGGCTGCGCCGAACTTTTTATACACTTCACCAAAAGGAACAAACAAATAAATTAATAAAAACGGGAGAATGAAATGGAAAATAACAATTTTTTGGTAATAAAATCCGTGGTCTTTATAACCCTCACATATGGATATATTTTAAACATACAACTACATTGGCTGATATGTTTTTTCTTAAAGACCCTTCCCCACAACTAGAAAAATATATTTTTCATATAAATACCTAAAACAGAGCGGAATTATTATATGTGTCCTATTGGAACGGAAATTTCATTATACTTCAAATCGATGGGGGCCTATAGACCTATCTATAAAGATGCCCTCATGAAGATATGTTATCCTGGGAACTATAATTCAAAAAAAAAACAGTCACATTGATTGCCAGGAGTTTTTCTTCCTCTTAAAAGCCGATCAGTTAGAAAATAGGTATATGGAATATTAAAATGGATAAAACAGGACTGATCATATTTGGTAGAAAAATGTCTGAATACATAAAATCGATGCTACAGCTATGCCAAAATATAGACCTATATTTAAAATTGTTTACAAGAATTTCTGTTATCCCCTAAGAACCACTCACTTTGGCTGGCAGCGCATTCAAAAATAAGAATCGGTCGGAAATCTTTGTATGGAAGATATAGCGAACAATTCCTAGCAGAATAAATAACCCCTTTCAAAAATTCCTTCAAATTATCTACCCTCGATAAAGACCCCTGTATGGAATTACAAATTTTCTGTCAGAAACCTGAAATCTCAAATTAATGCAAATTCGGTTGGAAAATGAGACAAGGGCCTTAAGAATATTTAAAATCGATTGGGACCGTTTCATCAAAACATGGACCTACATTAAAAACTATTTTCTATCAGACAGTTTTTTATCTGATGAACATGGACCTATATTGACAATATTCTGCCAGTAAATATGTTAACCTAAGGTTAAAACATGAGTATAGGAATTTCAAACGTCCTACAATCGGTCGGAATTCTTATTGATGAGGTTTTGAAACCCCGAAATGTCATATTAAAGAACATAGGTCTTTTAAAATTAAATGTTCGGAATTTTAATTTTCTATAGGCCTAATATACACCTTTTCTAACAATAAGACCCTGAAATGGTAAATTCCAAATGTTTCTGTTATATGATGACCATGGACCTATATTAACAATATTCTGCCAGTAAATATGTTAACCTAAGGTTAGAAAATGATGATAGGAATTTCAAACGTCCTACAATCTTTCCGAACTCTTATAGGTAAGGTTTTGAAACCCCCAAATATCATATTAAAGAACTTAGGCCTTTCAAAAATAAATGTTCGGAATTTTAATTTTCTTTTCTGACAATTTTTGACTCTAGAAGTTTTTTTTAACCTGTAAGAACCTGAAATGACAAATTCCAAATGCTTCTGTTAAAAAAAGCACTCATATGGGAGATAAGTCAAAACAAAGACTTACATTGGCGATTTTCTGCCAAGAAGCCCCCAATAACCTGAAATAGCATCTCTGTGGGAAACAGAAAAAGAATTTTTTGCTTTGAACATTACATTGGCGATTTTCTGCCAAAACAGCTGAAGTATTTAGCTTTGAGGTTCTTAAAACTGGCGGAAAATAGTCAATTAGGGAACATATTACGACATAAGGCCTATATAAAGTTCATGATTTTCAAAGTACTTAAAATCTGTCGGGACCATTATATAGACCTACGTCGAACAATAAACATATATTTAAATGCAAGGAGGTTTATTATCACTAGGGAATCAGACATTACCTTCAATGAAAAGGGGCTAACATCTTCAAGGACTCTTATATGTGAGCTAGTTAGTTCAAGGTCCCTTATGGACTTAAATTCTTTAATTTTTTCTGAAAACCCGAAATTCCACGAAAAGACTTTAGACTTTCGGGTTTAATTTTTCTGCAATGATTTTTTAATTCGAAGGCACCATAGTACCGAAAAACAGCCACTTCGGATGGAAAATTAAGCTGCGACCTTCAAAATATTTAATTTTAATCGAAGCCTCTTTATGGGGTTATGCCAAATAAGGACCTACAGTGCAAACTTCCTTAGAGACGGTTTTTATGCTTTGAGGAACCCAAACATATCGAAAAAATGCATGCAAGGAGGTTTATTAACTTCTTGGAATCTGAATTTTCAAATGGCAGCTACTTCGGGTCACAAATTAAACCAGGGCTAAATTCATCTTGGGCCCATATATGGACGCTATGCGCAAACATGGACTTAAGTTTTTTTTTTCATTCTGAAAACTCGTCATATAGACTTTTATTTAAAATTTTCTGCGTCAATGTTTTAATTCGAAGGTCTAAAAATCCCAAATATTTGCCACTTCGTATGGATAGCTTAGTTGCGGCCTACAAAATATTTAAATTTAGTCGGGGCGTCATCAAATATGGGCCTACATTGAAAATTTCCTTTGAGAAACCCAAATATCGAAAAATTAAATGAAGTTAAAGCTGAGAATAGACCATTATATGGGGCCCATGTCAAAATATAGTCATACATTGACAAATTGTTTGTCCGAAAGCCTCAAAGAACCCAAAACCATATTTCAACCATTTCAGTTAATGCCATGTTCTGACGGGCATTCGAACAACGTCGTTCGCTCTCAGAATTACGTATATGAATTAACCCGTTCATACAATACTATTCCTAATTCATGTCATCAGATTTTTTATACCCTACACAACTATGTTGTCAGGGTATTATAGCTTTGTGCAGCCCCAAATGTTTGTAACGCCGCGAAATATTGGTCCTAGACCCACCTTTAAGTATACCGATCGTCATATCTCGACTAGCTGAGTCGATCTAGACATGTGTGTCCGTCCGTCCGTCCGTCCGTCCGTCTGTCCATTATAATTTGTAAACACGATACAGGCCACAGTTATGGACCAATCTTCACGAAATTTTGCATGTAGGATGGGTTCTGGCCAATGAAGACCCCTATTGTTTTTGGAAAAGATCGGTTAATATTTAGGGGATGAAATGGACCAAATACTAAATTTTTGTCGGTTTTTCTGGTCGCTCCAGAGGCCGCAATAATGGCCCGAACATCGTGAAATTTTGCGTGGAGAAGGCGATCGGGCCAAAGAATAAGCATGCCTATTTTGATAAAGATCGGTCAATATTTAGCGGGTCAAATGGGCCCTGACTTTTGTGTGAAAAATGACAAAATTTGTATTCTATAGCGTATATATTTACCCCTAAAGGACATAGACCCGAGAAGTTGATATTTTATCCAAGAGGAGTGGTTGACCTTTAAATTGATACCAATTATATTGTTGTATGTGCTCGGATGTGGGAGTTACACCTAAATATTTACAAGTATCTCCGTATTCATATATTATTTAGTAACCCATTATCACTCTATAGAGCGGAACTATAGCGCCGATCGCTATGAAATGTTCCATGAGGTTCCAGTTATGGTCAAGGACAACGCCTATAATTTTCGCTGATGATCAGATATAAATTTTGGAATGAAGTGGACCGAAAACTTAATTTTTTGTGTTATTTTCGAGTCGATGTATATACCACAAATGAAAGCCGAACATCACAACACAACCCACGGTGAAGGGAATCTGGACAATAGCTGTACTGAATACTCGTAATATTCGGAAAATATGTCAGTGTGAGGAAGGGTAGCTAGGACCTCTAATCGGGCAAGAGGGTGCAAATATCACGAAATATTGCCCAGGCTCGGAATAAACATCCGCAGAAAATTTGAGCTCCGTGGTAGTTGTGTAGGGTATCGTATGGTCGGCCCCGTCCGACTATACTGCTCCGCTCACTGGTTTTTATTTCAAACCGTTTGTTTCTTGTTTCACACCAAAATTGTAACATATTTGCGTGAATCACATATGGATCTAAATAGAAAAAATAATTCTCTTTCTCCTGACTATAATATCAACCCCTATCTCTTTACTTTTAATTCATGTTTTCCATTTTTTCTGAAAATATTGTTGTTTTCAATACATTTTTATATTTTCTCAACTCAAATGTCACATTTAAAAAATGGGAGAATTTTTGTTTGGGTTTCCCCACTTTTGTTTCTCGTCTTGTACGCTAATTAGAACCAAGGGGAAAGAAATGCACATTGCATTATGTAGACAACAAAATTTACATCCTTCTGCATATATAAAAACTAGAATTGTGGTTACTTTTCATTCATCATTTTCAATTTTACTGAAAAAGTTTGAAAATTTTAAATTTTTTTTCATGTTGTCAAAATTAATTTTTTTCGATAAATTCTCTCAATTGTTAGAGATGGGACAAAATTCTTTGTGATTCAGAGAGTGATTCGAATTGAACAACGTACAAAAGTCGGTGTTCGCTCAGACAATTTTGTATGGGGAACTAAGTAATTACTTCATAATTTAGGGTCGAACAAGGAATGAGAGAGCGAACAACGCTCGTCTGTACATGGCATAAAAATGGCAGGAATGCCAGGAATATCGAAAACAGGTCGGGATCTTTATATTAGGGCTCTACCTGATATGAATCTATATTAAAATTCCGTCATGAAATTGTTTATTCTTCGTGAAACCCAAACAATGAATTACAGAAGCGAATGAAGAAAAATTCAGCTAGAACCTTAAATGAACGAATTTCGGAAAATTGTTGGTTAAAAAAATCCGAAAAAATCCGCTTCGGTACCCTCAAAATATCCCAAATCGGTCTGGATACTTGGTTGGAGGCTATGAACCTACATTACAAAAAGTGTCAAAAGGGAATTTTCTTTATCCTTTCATTTTGCCAAAACTTAGATTGACCTAGAAGATATCGTAAATGGAACCGGATTTTTATATTAAGACTCGTAAAACAATGTAGGCCTATATTAAACATTTTCAGCGAGGAACTATTTTAGCCTCCAAGAACCCAAATGCTCAATTACATCCACCTTGGTTTAAAAAAGAGAATTCGGACTAGACGCATATACAGGGGCTATGCCTAAACGTAGGCCATGCATTGAAAACTTTCCACCGGAGAGGCTTTTATCCTCAAAAATATCAAACATGCCGCCACTTCGTTTGAAAAAAAAAATCTAGGGCCTTAAAAATCGCTCGGGACCCTTAAGTTGGGCCTCTGTCAATTTCTGTTCGAAAGTTTTTAATTCTTTGGGGTAGCCTTTAAGAAATCAAAATACCGTTTAAACAAACTTATGTTGGAAAAATCTGCAAAAAAACACGATGGGAACTTCATATGACAACCTATATTGGGGCAAAATTCTGCCCGAAAGTTCTTTAGCCTCAAAGAATCATTAATGCCTATTAACGAAACTTAAAAATACCTTGAAAATGGTGTGACACTATTACAAGGGAGGCTATTCCAAAACTCGGAAGCATATATCCCGTTTTCTCTACCAAACATTCTAACATTCAAAGTCTATCGTAAAAAAGGCGAATTCTATCGCGATTTTAATAGGCGGACATGGTCAAATTTTCATAGAATTTTTCCCTGATCAAAAATACTTCATAGGGTTTCTCAAGGCATTACAAACCGAATGATAAATTTAATTTCCATTCTACCTTATGGTGTAGGGAATAAAAAAATATTATTTGACAATATTTTTTTGACACAAAATTTGGACAAAAAAAACACCGCTCTCGACTACAATGAAGCGGCTAACAACAGCCAACCAAGCAAATACCATTACATGCAGAAGAGATGTGGCGTAAAAGAGAGCCCCTAAAAATCTAAAAAAAAAAAACAAAAACAACTGTTAACAAAAAGGTAAGCAAAGCAGCATATATGGCATTTCCGGTTAAAGCACGTGCGAGGTTTTCAACAGCAACCAAAAAATCCACGCAACACAAAAATATGATTTGGTTGAATTGTTTGGAGGGATTGAATTAAAATGAAATGTATGGATGGAAGAGTATGACAAACCACTCCGAAAGAGACATCAATATTAATAATAATAACAACAAAAACACCAAGAACAACAATTATTATTATGGCAGGGAGAGATATGTAGATTTAGACCTTTTTTGATTATCACTCGTACCAGTACCAGGCAGACAATCAAACACCAACCAAGCAACCAACCACCAAAACGAGTGTATCGCAATCCAACCACCCTTTTCTATTCAAAATCCTATAAAAAAACAAAATTGGAACGTACCAATGCATTCAAGGCGCTGCATAATAATAAATACCTTCATATATGTGTGTATGTGTGTGTACATATGTGATGAATCTCCCCCCTTGTCATCACCAAAAATCATAACACCAATAACAATTGAGAACCTATATACACCCTCCGAAACTTTCAAACATTTAAAGATTCAATCAATGTAATTGCCAAAAAGTTTCACGTTTACAGCACAAGGAGTAAAGGGGGAGAGGGAAAACAAAAGGTGAAACATCAACAGCAGAAGCAGTAGAAGGATAACAACAGGAAAATATATATTATTAACATATCATCATAATTACCCACTAAATCATCATCTGGAACCACCATTCATTCATTCATTCAACCAAGAATTGCAAAAGAAATTAAAAATGAAGTGTATGGATGAGAGGAATAACATGTAATAAAATATATTGTCAAATTATTGTTTTTGGCCAAGACGGTAGGATTTGGCAGGGCAGGGGCCTATGCAAAAAAGGGCCTACAATTTACGTTTTAAACAGAAATTCCAGTTCATGCTGATTTAGGTCAATTATTGTGGTAGCAACTGTCTTTTTGTACATCTACTATCAAGCGAATGGAATGTTCGCATATCGTATTATTTGTATAAAACCTAGACAATTGGACCCATCGGCCTACTTCTTCTGGTACACCATCTACAAAGGGTCAACAGTTTGTAAGAATGACCCTAAAAATACTTTAGTTCGGTCTGGTCCCATATACGGAGGCTATGCCTAGACGTGGGCCTACATTGAAAAATTTGGGGACAGAAGGTATTTTTGTCTCGAAAAATTTGAGTCTAGGGCCTTTCAAATACTTAAATTTTATTTGAACTCTATGTGTCCCCAATGTCTATAAACCTGCATTGACAATTTGCTCTGAAATGTTTTTTTTTATAGTTTGACACAGCCTTTGGAAAATCAAAATACCTTGTAACTGAAACTTATGTTGGAAAATTCTGCTAAGATCCAAAAAATCCCAAAAATGGTGTGGGGACTTAATATGGCATCCTATATTTGGGGGGAAATTCTGTTTTTAGCCTTTATGAACCATTAATGCCCAATTACAGCCACTTCGTATTGAAAATGTCACTTCAAACTTCAGAATGCATTTATTGGGAAGGAAAGGGAGTATCCAATTTGTTCTATTGATTACTCATCTAAGTCAAAATATGGACCCAAAATATCTACAATTTTATACCAAAACTCTTTCAGCTTCTGAAACCCCAAAATCTGTACTTGTAGCCAAATCGGTTAGAAAACGCAGTTGAGCTGAACAAAATGTTTAAAACGGGAGCTTTTTATGTAGTCTCTATGTCAATACAGCGAACTATATTTTTAATTTTCTGTGAGGAAGGGCTTCTGTGGGAGCTCTTATATGTGAGATATGTCAAAACATGGACATAAATTTGCGATTCTCTGCCAAGAGGCCCCGGATGATCTGAAATGACACTTCTGTGGAAAACTTATAAAGTTCTTGGAGGCTAAAAGACTTCCTTACAAAAATAAATGTTCATGTTACTATATACGGTTTATATATAAAGGATTTGGTCTTCAAAATACTTAAAATCTATTGGGAACATTATACAGAGCTACATCGAAATATTAATAAATATTTGAATGCAGGGCGGTTTATTATCCTCCGACAATCTGAAATTCCAAATGACAACCACTTCGGTTAAATCGTTACTTGTATGGGAATTGTGTCTAAACAATATTAATTTTTTTTTGCTCTTCGGAAACCCCGAAATTCTGGTGGAGATTTTTTAAAAATATTTAGAAATTGTCATTTTTATTAAAATTTGTTAAAATTATTTAAAAATTTCTGATTTGAGTTCTTTTTTTAACTCCAAGACTCCAAAATGCCAAATAATTGCCACTTGGGATGCAAAATTAAGATGCGACCTTCAATATATTTAAATTTAGTCGGGACATCTTCTATGTCAAATATTGATCTACGTTAAAAAAATCCTTCGATGAATTTAAATATCAAAAAAAAAAAACGAAGCTATGTGTGTACCTTTAAAAACTGAGACCTTTATATGGAGCCTATGTCAAAACATGGACCTACAATGGCAAAATTCAGTTCGAAAGCAACCTATATTGAGGTCAGAAGTGCCAATTTCCGATCGAAAATTCCACTAAAATTAAATGAGGCCAATTCGTTAAAAAAAACCGTATCAAAAGTTCCTAAAATACCGAATAATCGAGGGTAATCGTTATAAGGGGTACAACCGAAAAATAGGTCAATATTGTAAATTTTTTCTTAGGGATTTGCGGGGAATGAGAAACCAAAATATCAAATTACAGTCAATTCGGATGAAAATTTGCCCAAAGTCCTGGGACTTTGGGACCTACCGTCAAGAAGTGGGCCTATATTGAATATTTTTGCAACCAATGCTAAATATATGATAAAATAAAAAATAGCACATAATTTGGCTGAAGAACGTGTTCTAATTTTCCAAAATATCGAAATTCGGAAAGTACCAATGCATATGTGGGCTCTCCTAAAACGTGGACCCATATTGATAACTTTTGGTAGGTAGATTTTCTACTCCAAATTGTCTAAAAAGGTTTTGATAAAAACAAACAACTTGGTCCAAAACCGATAGTTCGAGGCAATTTAAAATTCAATTTAAAAGTAGAAAAGGACGAATATCGATTTCTTGTCTTTAGGGACCCTATCTAAAATCTTTGTAGATTATCAATTTGAAAATAATATTATTCTAACAATTTAAGAGATATTTGAGAAAATATTTGAAATCCCATAAAAAGTGATTTTAAAAAATGTGCAGGTAATGTGGTATACCACATGATGTTAATGTGGTATAGTATAATTTTCACTTCCAATTGATATCTTATATAATTTATCGTTTTTAATGAATGCGAATTAGCTCGAGATTTATGTCTGTTAAGATTTTTAACGGATACGTTGAGTGCAACTTTAATTTTTATTATATAATAATGTCTACACATGGCAATATTTAATTTTTGTATGGAGAAGTTGTTAAAGCTCATAGCCTTTGTTTTTCATCCCTGTGACTCATGGTAGACTCTCGTAGAGTACAAATGTTTCACATAGTAATGAGATTTTGTATAGTGCTGGCCTTTTTTCATGCAGAATCAAGGTATACCACATTACCTACACTTGTGTTTACTGAAGAAATGTCTAGTTTTTTTTCCAAATTGGTGATTATGTGGTGCAATCGCGCATATTATTTGATTTTTAGTTCATACTGATTATTTTAATGCTTTAGTAATAAGGATTAAAGTACATCCGTAAAACAAAAAATTATTTTTAAACTTCAACCGAAAAAAAGTCAATTTCATGAAAAATTTTATTTTTGGTACTGATTCTCAACGTGATTTAAATAAATTAAACAGGTCATTGCTATCTTATTTTTTTGATAACAGCAAACTATAGAAAATGTTTCAGTTATTCTAAAATTTTCAGTTTACAAAAAAAGTGACTATACTTATTATAGGAATTTAATTTTACTTCTAAATCTCCCCATGAAAATATATTGTCTCAAAAATAACCTGCAATAGCTGCATAAACTTTAGTGATACCAGAAAAAAAAATCATCAATCCATAACTCAAATGTTTTACCATATGGAAATGTGTCCTTCGGGTTCCTTATATACTCTCCAAGTCCTTTCATACTCCTAAGGAATTTTATATACCGATCTTTCTCGTTCCTTTATTATAGAAATAACTAATTCCTCAATACAGTTCCTACACTTCAAACTGTTACGACTCCAAGATAGTTCGTTTGAATATGAAAATAAATGAACGATAAAGGAAGTAGATAAACTTATGGAAACTATATGAACATAACAGCTGGACCTAGTTCCGATCCTAATTCTCTAGTCCCTTTTACGAAATGGTTTCAATAGACTAATTCATTTATTTCGATATGATTTAATGTTCGATTTTAATTTTACTTCTGAAGCCTCCCTTGAGATCCTTGGTCAA
>NW_026881565.1:0-35117 GCF_032173495.1 Musca vetustissima | reverse complement strand
CGCTTAGGGATTTTTCATTTTATTTTTTGTAATATTTTTTTTAGTTGAAAATAGATTAAGCTACAGAGTTAAACAAAAAAATTGTTTTTAATGTATATATATATATATATATTTTTTTTTTTTTTTTGAAAGTTGCAATTTTTTCATTTTTTAGACATTGTTTATTTCACTCAGGAAAACATGATAAGGTTAGTATATTTAATGTTTCTCATTCTTTGGGGCTAAGAATATATTAAACTTTAATAATAAAAACATTTTTTAAAACATTTATTTATTAATTTTTTAATAATATTTTTGGCCTTATTAAGACTTCATACATTTCAGTTGTTTTCATAACAAAAATTTAATTATAACTCAAAAAAGGAAAAAATACAAATCGAAATAAAAAACTATTATTACTATTGTAATAATAGTTTCGTATTCCAATTTGGATACACAATATTCTGACAAAAGTTGTAAAATATCATTATCGGCATCTTTCTTTTTTTGGTTGCGTAAATTTGAAAGCAAGGGATTTGATTAACACAAAAGCGCATGCATTAAGTCTTTCATTGTATTTAATCGGGATGTCTTTCGCGTATGGTGCTCACGGAAATTGCGGTAATCTTCGCCGGGCTTCCATTTCCGACATTTTTCCTAATTGAAGTGGTGGTACTTTAATTATATCGGCTCCATGTATTAAGATTTTATGTATGGAACACGGCATATAAAACCAAAGATACAGTATGATAAAAAGTTCTGCGTTCTGTAAAGCATATTCCATAAATGATTCAATATCGTTTTTGAAATGAGATTCTGCTCACTCCGTTCAGCAACACTAAATTCTGATAGAAAAATGAGGTTCTTCGAGGCGCGTAACAATATGATCTACCATATCTTGTAAAGGCACTTGAGCTGAATAGTTCGTAAATTGGACTCCATTTGGATACCATTTTAGTTTCGTTTTGTTGGAACATTCGTCAAACTTCTTATCGGGTGTTCCACGATTTGTCAGTGGATTAACTAATAAAAGTTATCCGTCTAACCACTCCTTATTGTTTTCTTCAAATTTATGGCGGCTTCTATGGTCGAATTTCCATTTCTCAGCCAATTTTGCTACAAATTATATATATATATATTTTTTATTAGAAGAACTTTATTAGCGTCGCACATGTTGATATTAATAATATTATTAAATATATGAGTTTCAACGACAGAAAATTTTTAGTACGCACAGGCTCGTTGCGCCATCGTAAATAAACTTCTCGTCTGAGCATCGACATTTTTCCTAAAAAATGCAATATCATGTAAAGTTGCAGGTGGCTGCAGATTATTTGGGCATTTTACAATCACAAGATGACATAGTAATTTAAAAAAACATATTCTAGCGCGAATACACACGAATATCAAAAGTTCCGGTCTACGGAAGTCTTACTTTGAATTTTTTCAAGCAGATGAGTGGTATAGTACACTTGAAATATATTTTTTCTACAAAACTTAAGCACAGGTCACAAACAAAATTTTTTTTAGTTAATACATACCTCTAACAATAAATAAATCAACTTTTCATTCACTTAATTGAGACAAATGCTACTTTAGAGAAAATTTGGCAATGCAAAGAAAACACGTGTTGAAGCTTAGTTATACATAGGCTGAAACATATATTGTGTTTGACAGCTCACAGCTGTTCAACTAGATCATATCAATCAGAATAGAATCGATATATTAGATCAGTGGGATAGTAGTAATCGATAGAGACACAATTTTGGCCCAATTAAACACTTTGAAAATTGAATTAAACGACGCTAGATCGTCCATTTCGCCCACAGTGTGGCGCGGCGAATGAGCAATGAGTGTTTGCAAAATAGTGAAAATCATACGCCCCCAGTGACAGACAAAAAACTTTTTCAATATGCATGAATAATATTGGATTGCAAGGGAATACAAAATAAATCAGCAGTTATGGCATTTATTTAATAACAAAAATAAAATAATATTTTTTTCAATATTTTACAACAGTTTAGCGGAAAATAAAGCAATTAATTCCGTTAGCATGTTGCAGATAATAAATATTTTTATTTTGAAGAAATTTCCATTAACTGAATATTCCATTGTTAAGTAATGAAGAAAACATCTGTTGAATAATTTAAATCGCTTAAATTTTGAAAATATATTTCATGCTGTTCATATGAACATGGGATTTGTTTCCATGTGTTTGTTGTGTTTATAAAATAAATACAAAAAATACTCATCTGCGTTTGGGATTAACCCATATCCTATTATATTCATCACTTCCTCTTTTTAATTTAAAATTAACCAGTGAAAAATTTGGAATTGTTTAGGTCCAACTGGCAAACATAGCATTTGCTATTCGAAACATATTTTGAATCTAATAATAAATATTTTTCAATAATACTTCCGTCAATATACCTAAGGATGCCAATGGGTTAATTATTCCTCTGTCTTAGCCGTAACATTCTGTGTTCATTCATTTGAATATTCCTTCTGATATTTCTACCCATTTCATATATATATATATATATATATATATCTTTCATATATATATATATATACACATATGTGTGTCAGAGACAACTCACATGAAGGCATACTGTGGATGTTTGTATGCATGTATGTAGATGTTACCATATTTTAGCCTGAACAACTACGTAAAATCTTCAATTTTGTTCCATAATTGCTTGTGAAAAAAATCTGAAGTTAAATTTGTTGGAAAAACAAAGTGAAATGAAATTCTATCAACATGTGGCAGAGAATACTTTATAAAAATAAATCCCATAGAATATTTTTCATAACAAAAATATTAATTAAAAGAATGTTTATAAATTTTTAATAATGGTATATTAATAACAACAAATTAAACCTGATCATTTAGTAATAACACAAAATTTTATACAGAAATATTGGTATTAAGTTCCAGTGATCAATATATTTGATTAAGACATAATTAATGAAGCGGAAAAAAATAATCTGAAACGGAAACTGCAACCAATTATCGAAATGTATAAAAATAAGCAAATAAATATACATACTTACTTAGCTGGCTTGTTACAGAACGGTTGTTCCATAAGCCGAGCTTAAAAAAGATTTCTAAGCGCGTCGGTCTTGTGCGCAAGTCCACCAATTTGGAAGACCACGTTCCAAGATGTTGTTTTCTACTTGGTCTTTCTATCTAATTCGTGGCCTTCACCTTCTACGGGAACCATCAGTAGGCTCATTTTTATATGCCTTTTGAGCTGGGGCATCTTCATTCATCCGCACAACATGGCCTAGCCACCGTAGTCGCTGCAGCTAAATACGAGTGACTATATCGATGTCCGCGTATAAATTGTAGAGCTCGTGGTTCATTCGACGCCGATATTCACCGTCGACGCAGATCGGCCCGTAGATCTTTCGGAGAATTTTTCTCTCAAACACCCCAAGCGCTGCCTCATCTGCTTGCGCAAGTACCCATGCTTCTGATCCATATAATAGCACGGGTAGTATCAGCGTCCTGTAAAGTGTGAGTTTGGTCTGGCGAGAGGTGGCCTTGTTTCTAAACTGCTTACTTAGACCATAGTAGCATCTGTTGGCCATCACAATCCTTCTCCGAATTTTAAAACTGATATTATTCGTTTTATTTATGGCGGTACCAAGGTATATAAAGTCTTTAACTACCTCGAAGCTGTAGTTCTCAAGTTCCACAGTTGGTCCGAGTCTACTGGACTTCTTGCGCGTTGATACCATCAGCTTGGTCTCCTCGCCGTTTACTGCCAATATAAATAAATATTTATGTATGTTGTTTTAACTTTAATTAATTTAACATTGTTAAACAAAAATACTTTATTAGTGCAAATATACAAGCAGGAATATTTCTTTTATTATATTTGTATTAAATTTTCATTACTTAAAACATTAAGGAAATCAGTAAAGTCGGACTGGGCTGACTATATGATACCCTTCACCACTTTGCCTATATTCAAATGATGTATTGTGGCAGACGTCGCCTTTTCGAAGGAACATTGACATAAAATTCGACGAACTTAAATATGTGGACCGAATAACATCAACCCGTACACTTGCCAATCTGCCACCTATGTTAAATTTTATTACTATCAGGCAGATTTGGAGACGATTGCGTACAATGGATGATATTTATGTAAATCGGTTTGGAGCAAACTTTATACACGATATTCGGTATGCCACTATGTTAAAATGTAATTTCAATTGCAGAATTAACATGAAGTCGGTCGAAAATATATATGGAAGCTATGTCTGAATCTGCACCAATTTCAACTAAACGCTATAACGTCATTCTAATCTCAATTTGATATGTTGTGCAAAAAAATTCGTGTCAAATGGACAAATATTAGGAGTTTGGTGCACCATTTACTTAAAATCGGAGTATAAAATATATGTGAGCTATATCAAAATCTGAACCGATTTTCGGGAACCAATTTTCTAGACTCAATTACGTACGCAATGCCGCATTTCATGCAAATCGAAAGAAATATAGGGGCTTTAATGCCAAATTTCGTGCAAATCAAAAGGTATATAGGGACTTTGGAACACCTTTAACATTAAATCGGACGAAAATATATATGGGAGCTATATCTAAATCTGAACCGATTTTCGCGATACTCAGCACACATCCTTCTAAACTTATTTCAGTACGCTGTGCCATATTTCGTGCAAATCGAAAGATAGGGACTTTGGTACAATATTTATATAAAATCGGACGAAAATATATATATGGAAGCTATATTTAAATCTGAACCGATTTTTTCCCAATTTCAAATAAATGGGCAAATAAATGGGATGTACCAAATTTCATCGAAATCGGAATATAAATGCCACCTGTACTTTGTTTACAATTTAACATCAACAGACGGACGGACATGCATAGATCAACTCAGAAAGTAATTCTATGCATATTATCAAAAGAAACCATGTGTATATCTCGTTTCCTTTTGTCTGTTACAAACATATACACAAAGACATAATACCCTGTACCACAGTGTGGTGAAGGGTATAAAATCGTTTTAGAATTGTGGAAAAATAACACAAAAATCGAGTTCAATGCTAGGGGAGAAAAATTCCTTATAAGCATGAAACCCTTGGGAAATACATTAAGAGTCCAGAAGGCATATTACATTTTTTTTTGTGATAACTCAAAAGTGCATGAAGAAAAGGTTGTAAGTTTATTAATTCCATATCATATATGTACATTGTACACATAAGATTTTTTAAATCGGTATATTGAAATATATATTTTTATAGATTTCAGTAAATCTTTGAGCACTCACTTGTATAATAATTAAATTAAAGTACGACATATTTAGATCGTTTTTAAATTTGTTACCCCTAACTAACAATGTATCTTTCAAAATGTTCT
This sequence comes from Musca vetustissima, assembly GCF_032173495.1. Classification (NCBI taxonomy): domain Eukaryota; kingdom Metazoa; phylum Arthropoda; class Insecta; order Diptera; family Muscidae; genus Musca; species Musca vetustissima. The sequence goes on along the minus strand of NW_026881565.1, from coordinate 29,746 downwards.
CCACATATTAAACTGAATCCAATAATGCTGTTTATGGATGACCTAAAAGTAGTAGTTCATCGTCCATACTGAAGGGATTGTTTTATAGAGGGATGTTTTATGGATGACTTAAAAGTAGTAGTTCATCTTCCATACTGAAGGGATTCTTTTATAGGCAAGCCTTTTACCTTGTCTATCATACAAACAAAATGAAATGGAGTCTATCATATAGTTGAAGAGGGAGTCGATCCTATAAAAGAGCTGATGGGATGTCTATAATAGACAATAGACGAGCTGGAAGACAGGCTGTCCATAGACAGCTGAAATGGAATCTATGTATAGACGAACTCAGGGAGAATATCTAGAAGAGATATCCACTCACGAGCTTAAATATGTATTTGTACTACTCACAGAGTATTTGCCCAGCATTTCTAAACAAAGTGGCTATAATTAGGATTTCTGGGTTTTTGAAAAGACCATATATCATAATCAATGCGGAAAATTGTCAAATATGCAGTTAAATTTGTATATCTTAATTTGTATATGTTAAATATTCCTAAAATATCCACTGCACAATGTCATTGACCTTTTCTCTTTCGTCCTTAACTAAAATGTACTTTCTTCAAATTTCTTAACCACTACATCAACTGTGGTTATAACATTCGTAGAACATTCGTGTAACTTGACCATAGCCATTATGTTTTGCTGTTATTGTTGTCGTCTAGATTAACTGACATTATCTACTGCAAAAAAAAAAAAAAGAAATAAAAAAACACCAAAGTGGAAAAAGGGATAATAATGACAAAGGCACATAAAACTTAGACAAAAGTAATTTATCATTTTGTTACAATATTGTAACTTTTCTTTTCTTCGATGTATTTTTTGCTGCTGCGCTTTAAATTTAATTAAAAATATTTTTTTAAGCCGACAATGGAATTATCCTTAAGGTGGACATAAGAATTAAATTAATGGCTGTTTTGGCAGATTTTTTTCTAGTTTTTCTTCTAAAAAATAAAAATATACTCTTATTTGCATACATGTTATAATTGTTTTTAATTATTTAGAAGCCGATTAACATATTTAATTGTGTTTTTTCTATTTCTATTGAAAAAAGAGGAATTATGTGTAGGCTCCCCCTGTGTGGTAACCCAATCAATTGCTATGTCAGGAATAAACAAAATAATGAAGTAATTAGATAATTAGCAGCCAAAATACATTTTTGAATTAAATCATTATTATTTTGTTATTTATTATATATATATATATATTTTTTTTTTTGTTTTGAAAGAAAGTTTAATTGACATATGTTGTAGAGGTTTTACGGGATGTTTATTGTAGCTAGTGCGGAGCATGTTATCAATTTGGATCAAAAAGGCTTTACTTTACATTATATGTAAAACAACATCCCGAAAGGTACTATTATTTTACTACACACGTACAGAATCATGGTGAAAGATTTCTTAGTAGGATGAAAGCTCAAGTTTATGAGGTGGCCTGAATAGTTTTTTGCTGGTCATTAAAAATTTCGAGAAGAAAAAGCGTTATATCTCTTTATGCCGATATTGCAGGTTATTTTTGATATCACATTTCCTTAAAACGTAATCTAAGTACAACAAAATGAGATATTTTCATTTATAGGTGAAAATACAAACATGCCGATCGTAAAATTTTAAACAGGGTCCCTAAATACAAGATATAGATAATAGATATTCGCAAATCAGTTTTATTATCTGAAAATCTGGTTCAAAATTGGGCTATTCGGATCTGTCTCCTTAGAATACATTTCGTTGAAGTGTTTAGCATTTTGAATTACGTAGTATGGTAAATATTTCACACGAATTCGACAGTTCTTTATAATATAGAATATAGAATTTATTCGAAATTTGTAGTGCTCTTAGATATGAGATATTTTGCGCTAGGATAGGGCTAAAACTAGAAAATACAACGAAAACATACGAATATCGATATCTAAAAATTTTTAGCGACATGTTTACAGAAGATTTCGAAGTCAACTTGTGGTCTCGAGATAGAAGGAGGATATGTTTCACAAAAAATATTCCTCATTTAATTTGACTCATGAAATTAAAACTTACCAACATAAAAAAATAATCAACCGTAACTCAAAAACTTCAATTATGGCGAAATTTTCCAATATCAATAAAAAATCTTTTACCCCAATGCCAATTTAATTATTACTTTGGGGTATTACATAGTATAAATCAACTTATATTATTTTTAGTACGATATACAGAATGTATATCTACACGTTTAAGAAAATAACTTATAAAAATTAGACTAAAATTATTACAGTTGGAAATTGGGTGTCGGCTTTTTCTAAGTCAGATAAAATTAGTGAGCCAAACTGATTTTTATTAACGTTTTATTTTATTTAAAGGTATCTATTTTCCAGGCCAATAAATCAAGCAATCTTTCCTATATAATATAATAAAACCTAACTGCTGCTGCTAAAATAAATATATCACCAAATAAATGGGTTATATCGTGAAAATGCCGTTTAAAAACTTCTGTCGAAGTATTTTTTTTTCAAAACAATTATTTTCAATTTTAAATACCCTTTCCAGTATTTTACTGTCTACTTTGTGAATTATTGGCCAACGCTTTTTCTTCTGCAGACCAAATCACAAATAGCTGTGTTCAAATATCAAATGCAAAATTTTCAAAAATATTTCAAATAATGGAATAATAAAATAATAGTTCAGCTATTTTCTTTCACGCGTTGCACGTCGTCAAATTTTTATAGATGGTATTGTTTTGAATTTAATTGTGATGACTACCTGAACTTTAATCGGCGTCCGGAAGAAAGGCTGAGTCTTGGAATTTTGACAAAAAGTTCTAAATGTTACTTAATTTAATATCTTTGATACGGTTTGGATAAAAAGAGCTAAGCATACGAAAAAAAAATCGAATAAGGCAGGAAATTTAAAACTGATTGAGACTAGGAGTAGATTTTAATTGGTTTTCTATAAAATCACACCAAATTATAAACAGTAATATACTCAGTACAATTAAGGGAACCCACATTTATTGGTTCATACGATAGCTATAAACTCACTGAGAAACGTCCCAAAATTTGATCGTCCCAAAATCGATTGGGTCATTAGTTTTTGATCCATCATCACTATTTAAACGAATGATACTAAACGTTGGTATCTTTCTGTAAACCTCATCGCACAAGTTTTGCTATTTCATATGTTTGACACATTGCAGATGTTCAGTCTTCCAAATATTTCATGATATCCCTGTGACTGCCATATGGCAATGCCACATATACACATACAACTCTAACTTCGTCTACTAAATCATATTTATCACTTCATGGTGCGTCAGCAGTTCAGTGATGCAGTCAAAAAAGTGGAAATTCTGAGAATTTATATGGGAATATAAATTCTCTGAATATCACATCCCATTACTAACTACGACATTGGTAACAGCCAAAACAATGCATCTGCAAGATATTTGTACATCAGAAGCAAAAAAAGAAATATGCATTTAACATGGATTAATGAAAGTGCTACGAAGACTAAGACGAGGGTGACCCTTAAATAGGTAATGCTTTCCATATCGACAATTAAACTGGTGATCTGATTATCTAGATAGAACCAGTGAAATACATTAAGAATCCAATAAATGGAGTATAGGTTTAGCCCCTGCTGAAATTCAAAATAACCCCACAATTCGATGGTGTCCCCGTAATATAGGCCAGTCGGTGAGACATCCTGGATGCAAAATATTATGGATATATGGAGATTTTTGGTTAAAATTTATTCCAAAAGACCATATTGTTTTGTTGAAGATTAACATTTTCAATTCTGTCAAAAATAAAAAAAAAAATAGTGGAATTTATGCAGTCAATATACACGTATATTTTTATTCGACGTAAAGCCCTTATCCGCGCTTATAGCCCATATGGTCCTTATAGACCTTATGGTCTTTATAGTCCATATGATCGTTATTGCCCATATGGTCCACACTTACAACTCATACGATCGTTAGAGAAGTCCGTGCTTATAGCTAATATGGTCCCTAGAAAAATCATCATTAGAGCTCCATGTTTATGGTTATTAGAAAAATATTATTAGACCAGATGGTTCTTAGGAATATATTATTTTATAAACAATTCTTATAGCTCGGATGGTACTTAGAAAATATTCTTTACAAAATTCACGATTTTTGGTTATTATTCCAGTTAGTCCTTAAAATTCCATATTTTATTGTCATGGGTTAGATAATCCGTAATATTCCTTACAAAGCTACAAAAATATAGCTGAAAAATTACTAGAAAAAAATATATATATGTACAAAAGAACTGTTATGTTATTATAGGTCAGAAACTCATCAGGAAAAATGTTAAATGTAAATTTATGTCTCATTAATAATATTATTTGAAACTTTTTGTTGTTATTGTTCCGTTCCGTAACACCTTTGGGTTGATAGGAAAATCCAGTTTTTTTAATAAAAAGATATTTGAAGTTATTCGCCCATATATACGAGCACATAATTTTTGATTTCTTGCCAAAAATTACAACCACAACCCTGTTACACAAAATTAAAATAAATAAATAGCTGTCGAATGTAAACATCATCTAAGAATATTAGAAAATAAAAAAGTATGTGTGGTGCCAGACAAAATGTCAGACAATTGTTTGGTCACATTTTGTGTGCTTATTGTCTTGACATAACAAAACTGTAATAAGAAGTCCATTTAAAGAAAATATAAAATAAAACGTATAAAAGAAAATATGAATATATTAATGTTTGTAAAAAAATACTGTATAAAATAATTTAATATAAATCATTTGATTACAAAAACAGTTAGCCAATTTATGTTTATAGCGATGATACTTCAGTGAACTTTGGATATGATTTTGATAGCTCTTTAAGAATAAAATTAATTATTTTGTATTGTTGTTTAAGGTATTTAATTATTCATTAACCTCATTTCAATAAATAACATTATAAATTTAAATTTCATTCTTTACAGGAAACAAATTTCAATATTTGGTAATTATAATGAAGGTAACAAAATTTTAATTAAAAAGTCACTAATCTGCTTAGTCGTTAATATTGAATCATGACTGTCATTGTTGTACTTACTCAACATCCATAATCTTGGAAAATTAATTTCCGTAGAATTAAATAAAGTTACAACTGTAAAAAATACACAAAAGAACAATAATGCCATTCTGAAAAATTTCCATATTTTTTTGTTATTGTTATTTATATCGTAGTGTAAGCAATAAAGAGCGTTTGCCATAGTACCGGGGAAATCCCATACATGTCCTACTGCTGTTGCTCTTTGTTGCCACACCGAATGTGTTAAATATAAATACATTACAATCTGATTTCGCTTTCGCTCATTTTTCTCTCGTTTTTATTGCATTTTTTTCTTGCTCGCTGTGTGTATGTGTGAAAATTCTACTTAAGCTCAAAGCAAAGCATGATTGGATGTTTAAATCTCAACACCATCACATCAGCAGTGTAACCAAGAAACGGAAGGGTGGATGGCAACATTACGAAGAACTTACTAACTGTCCAAGGACTGCAAATAGTAGACATTGTAGTGGAGGTTCTTTTATGTAACCATGTTCGTAGTTATATATGTATGTATGCTATGCTACATGGCTTTTGGTATTACAAAAAGAGACATGAATACAGCCACACTGGACATGTGAATTTTCTTATTAAGGACTTCATTTTTCACCTTGTTGGTTGGGGAACTCTCAATGACTTTAAGAAGCTCATCTGATAGCCGTGTATATTCAATTTTAAATTCTTTTTATTTTACGTTATTTTTTGTTTTCATTCAATAAACATTTGTTTTAATCAGTTCGAGAATGTTTGAAAGGGTCGTTGGATATTATATATAGTTGGAGTGTTATATATGTGAATACAGTGATCTAAAGGACAAAATAACAATTGTTAAAATATTAAAAGAAAAATATATAATATTAAGATGTAGGTCTCAGAGTCCTTGGAAAAATATTGTTAAAAAAATACGCTTATTGGTCTCAGGTTCCTTGGCAAAATATCTCAAAATCCACGCTAATAGGTCTCAAAGTGCTTGAAAAAAATTGTCTTTAAAATCCACGCTCATAGGTCTCAGGGTCCTTGGAACAAATTCTTTATACTACTAAGCTTAGGTTTAAGAGTCATTGGATAAATATTATTAAGCAACTATCTATCGTTGGTCCAAGAGACCCATTAAAAATTCACGATCTAAGAGTTCTCTTTAAAAATCGGTCGTATAGTCCTTGGAGAAATATTTAAAAAAAATCCACGCTTATTGGTCGAATAGTCCGCTAGTTGATCATGTAGTCTTTGGAGAAATATTATTTAAAAAAGTCAACGTTTATTGATCGTATAGTCATATAGTATTTGAAAATGGTCATATAGTATTAAAAAAAATATTCTTTAAAAAATCCGCGTTTATTTGGTCGTATACTTGGAAAATATTCATTGAAAAATTCACTCTTATTGGACGTATAGTACTCGGAATTTTTAATCTTAGAAAATTATTCGTTAAAAATCCCGGTCCTTGGAAAAAAAATTGTACAAATTCAGGCTTTTGGTTGCATAGTCATTGAAAGAATATTATTTAAAAATCCATGCGTTGATCTAAAAGTTCTCTTAAAAATAGGTCGTATAGTCCTTGGGGAAATATTTAAAAAAAAATCCACACTTTTGGTCATATAGTCCTTAAAAAATGTTCTTTAAATTCCACGCTTATTGGTCGTATACTCCTTGGAAAAATATTCTTTAAAAATACACCCTTATTAGTCATATAGTCCTTGGAAAATTATTACTTAAAATACTCGCTCATATGTCTTTTAGTCCTTGAGAAAATATTTCTATAAAAGTCTTAGAGTCCTTTAAAAATTCGTCTTTAAAAAATCCATGCTTATAAGTCTTAGAGTCCCTAAAAAGTAGTTTTTTTTAAAAAAATAGTGCTTCAAAATAGTGCATTAAAACCAATGTTTATTCTACAAAATGTAAGATTTATTTTTATTTGACGTTATCTTTAAAATATCTCACTTTTCTATTGGACAAAACGATTATATATTTATTCTGCTCTGCATGCCATGAAAACTTAAAATATGAACATTATTTCGTCAATATAAATCCCTGTTTCAGAATGTGTTTCTATTTTCCTTCTTAATGGAAAAACTTCTCCATAAAGCTGCTGTGATTTATGTCAAATTATGTCTTGATATTTGCTGAATGGTAAACTTTAACTTAGTGTGGTAAACCAATCATTTACAGACGTCAACAGGGACAAACTTATTTATCCCACTCTGCTATGTTTCCCAACTCAGACCACATACCCACGCGAACACACATCGAATTAAGATACAACTAAAGCAATGAAAAGCAGAAGATTTTTGCTCATTGCTAATGACTTCCATGTTAGGGTCATCGATTTATTTATTTGTTCGTTTAGTATCCATCCTATTCGTGGGATACTTCTTTCGGTTTGTATTCGGTGGCTGGCTAAGAAGTGTGAAGTGGCTGTATTTGAAGCAATTTGCTTCTTAAGCTTACAGCAAATTGTAGAAATTATCCTGAGACGTAAGAAAAATTATATGCAATGAGGCCAAAATGAAAATTTGTCATATATTTACGAGCGAGTATTTTGTTTTTCTTTTGTTTTATTCAGACACAACACTGCGTTCGGAACTTATGACCCACTTAAAAATTTAACATAAAACCAGTGAGCGGAGCAGTATAGTCGGACGGGACCGACCATACGATACCCTACACAACTACCACGAACTCTAACTTTCTGAGGATGTTTATTCCGAGTCTGAGTAATATTTCGTGAAATTTGCCCTCTTATGTCGTCTTCCTTATTTTTCGAATATTCAGTACAGTCCTTCTAATTACTTGTCCAGATTACCTTCACGGTGGGTTGTGTTGTGATTTTCGGATTATAGTCGACTCGAAAACACACAAAAAATTAAGTTTTCGGTCCATTTTATCCCAAAATTTTAATCTGATCATCACCGAAAATTGTAGGCGTTGATCTTGACCATAACTGGAACTTCATGAAAAATTGTAAAGCCATCAGCGCGATATTTCCCCCTCTAATGTGGTAATGGGTTACTAAATAATATCTGAAAACGTAAGCACCTGAAAATATTTGATGTAACTCCCACATCTGAGTAGATACATCACTATATTTGATATCAATTAAAAGGCCAACCAATCATCTTGGATATGCTATCAACTCCTCGGGTCTACATCCTCCAGGAGTAAATATATATGTCATAGAATACAAATTTTGTCATTTTTCACACAAAAGTCAGGGTCCATTTGACCGGCAAAATATTGACCGTTCTTTATTAAAACATGTTTGCTTATTCTCTGGCCCGATCCCCTTCTCCATGCAAAAATTCGCGGTGTTTGGGCCATAATTGCGGCTTCTGGAGCGACCAGAAAAACCGACAAAAATAATGTTTTTGGTCCATTTCATCCCCTAAATATTAACCGATCTTTTCCAAAAACAATAGGGGTCTTCATTGGCCAGAACCCATTCTACATGCAAAATTTCGTGAAGATTGGTCCATAACTGTGGCCTGTATCGTGTTTACAAATTATAATGGACAGACGGACGGACGGACACACATGTCTAGAGTGACTCAGCTAGTCGAGATATGACGATCGGTATACTTAATGGTGGGTCTAGGACCAATATTTCGCGGCGTTACAAACATTTGGGGCTGCACAAAGCTATAATACCCTGACAACATAGTTGTGTTGATCGCTTACGAGTGCCTATATGTTTGAAAAATCGTACTAAAAGCAAATAAAGAGTACTAAATGGATGAATAGGGTGGTGACTATGAAATTTGCAGTTAGAGATAATTCTGGGTGCTGAGTAATCCTAGTACACATTTTTACAATAATGAATGTACATATATGTCCGCGTATAAATTGTAAACCACGAGCTTTACAATTTATACGCGGACATTGACATAGTCAGTCGTATTGGGCTGCAGCGACTACGGTGGCTAGGCCATGTTGTGCGGATGAATGAAGATGCCTCAGCTCAAAAGGCATATAAAAATAAGCCTACTGATGGTTCCCGTAGAAGGGGAAGACCACGAATTAAATGATAACATCAAATGTTAGCTAAAAGAGCAATAACGCAATTTCAACGGTTCAATGCCACAGTTTCCGTTCTGTACGGCATCATATGAGCTTCATAATTCCAACAATTTATGTACACCACCTTGGCCGTCCTTTCTATTTTTATCTCAAACTTTTACATTGTAATAGTTGGTTGTCGATGGCCAGAAATATGTTTTCTTATGATACTGTTTTACCGCTGCTAAACTCAAAATGCTTCTGTTTTAAGAAATGTAATTACAAATGGACCGTCTGTGACAGGATGAGTTGGTTAACAGAAATTATTTTTAAGTGAATATAGTGAAATCGAAACAAATGGGGACTACTCTAGCACATACACTCAAATGCCCTATTTTATACCCATCACATACTCATCGCATTGGAAATTTCTTTGCAAATGTCCTGCCCAGTTTCGGTATGTTTAAAATCTTGACTTCATTTTCAATCAGAATCTGTAATTGTCATTACGTTTTCTCAGAGGATGAAAAAACCTACTGGCAGCAATATTTACCACGATATAGCTGCCTATTTAAATGTCCCTACCTATTATAGGTATTCAGAATACCCATATTGTGGATGGTATAACGAAGTTCTTATTTTTATGTTTATTGTGATAATTCATCACTTTAGAAGAACTGACATTCGTTAGTGTCTCATAATTCGTACTCACTCATAAATTTTGCATGTATCTCAATTTCTGCCATATTTATAATTTATATCCGTCAGATCAAAAAATGACACCTTTCAGACATCAGAAGCAAATAAAAAGCAACATAAAATATACCTCAATGAAATTGGATAAAAATGAATGAAACTCACAAAAAATCCATATATGATGTCATGTAAAGCAAATACACGTGTTTAATTCTTTATCACATCAATATAAAGGTAGCAGAAAAACAACAGCAACAAAAACTAGCGTTCATACCTTTAGGAAACTCTGACACATAAGAATCGACTATGAGTTAAAAAGCAATAAAATATCTACCATCGTTCACTGGCGGGATATTAGCAGTGTTGTTCTTGTTTCCAACATAAACATGTGTACACACACGCTTAGCTTCTGAAGAGTGATGAAATATAACGAAAACCGTGGCACCATTATTATCCTAAAGGACATCCTACCGTTCACTTTTCATCATTCCCACGTTACTCATCTCTTGATTTCTCTTTTCCAGCATGATATCGTGGTAGGTGACTTGAACATTCCCACCCATACATCCACACAAACACCAGTAAGCTGTTTCTTGCAAACTTGCTTTATTAAGTTATGAAAGTTGATAAACAACATCCCAATCATGTGGTATGACAACAGTGAGGCTACAAGGGAGATGGGTTGTCTGACTGGTTGGCTGGCCGACTGACTGACTGACTGGGTGGTATAAGCCGCAGTAAACTGTAGTTATTGCCCTTGGTTTAAAGTTCAATTTCACTTTTACTAATGAGAAAATTATACGGAAATTGTAACAAGGGAAATAAGCTTTAAGATTAGTGAGTATTTTTTTATAGCTGTCCTTTAGCAATTTGCATTTAGGTTAGATTTAGATCTGATTTTTTTACTAACATTTCATCAGGGAGTAGTTTCCTGTCCTGTCCTGTTACTGAAAACTAAAAATTTGTTCTTTGCCGAAAATTTTTATTGCTGGGTATAATTGTGCCCTATCAAAATATTCGTTTTAGACACCATATTTATATTATAGCTTTGTGAAATTATCTTCACGAAATTATGCATGTAGGGCCACAGTTATGGATCAATCTTCACGAAATTATGCATGTTCTGACCAATGAAGACCCCAATTGTTTTAGTAAAGATCGGTTAGCATTTAGGGGATCGGGCCAAAGAATAAGCATGCCTGTTGTGATAAAGATCGGACAATATTTAACGGGTCCAATGATCCCTTACCTTTGTGTGAAAATGACAAAATTTGTATTCTATGGTGTATATATTTATTCCTGAAGGACATAGGACCGATAAGTTGATAGTATATCCAAGAGGAGTGGTTGACCTTTAAAATAATACCAATTATGTTGTTGTCTGTACTCGGATGTGGAGTTACACTTAAATAATTACAGGTGCTTAAGTATTCCTATATTATTTAGTAACCCATTACCACACTAGAGGGCAGAAATATAGCGCTGCTCGCTTTGAAATTTTCCATGAGGTTCCAGTTATGGTCAGTAATGATCAGATAATTATTGTGGTATGAAGTGGACCGAAAACACGATTATAAGCCACAATTATAAGCCGAACATCACAACACAACCCACGGTAAAGGGGATATGGACAAGTAATTAGAAGGACTGTACTGAATATTAGTAATATTCTAATCGGACCATCACGAGATAATGCCAAGGCTCGGGATAAAAATCCGCAGAAATGTAGAGTTCCGTGGTAGTTGTGCAGGGTATCGTATGAATATGCATAGAATCACTTTCCTTTTGAGAATCTTTCTGAGTCGATTTATGCATGTCCGTCCGTCTGTTGATGTTAAATTGTAAACAAAGTACAGGTTGCATTAATGATCCGATTTGGATGAAATTTGGCATAGCTCACTTATTTGGCCCAAGGACGAACTCTATTGAAATTGGGAAAAATCGGTTCAGATTTAGATATAGCTCCCATATAAAGTTTCGCCCGATTTTAGGTAAATGGTGCACCAATGACCCTGAAAATGGCGTGTGCTAAGTTTCGTGAAAATCGGTTTAGATTTAGATATAGCTCCCATATATAGTTTCGCCCGATTTTAGGAAAATGGTGCACCAAAGTCTCTGCAAATCTTTTGATTGGCAAGAATTTTGGCATAGCGTAATAAATTAAGTCTAGAATGATTTATACACCTCCTATAAATATTTTCGTCCGGATTAAGTAAATTGTGCACTAAAGATCCATAGTTAATTTAATTTAAATTAATCTCGAGCAGGTTTGCTTGAAATCGATAGTTTCCATATAAAATTTCGACTTATTTATGTTAATTGTACACCAAATAATCAATGGGTGTCTGATTGAGATTAAATTTTGAACAGTGCAGCGACGTCTTTTCGGATACATATGTAGAATATACCCAAAGTGGTGAAGGGTATCATATAGTCGGCCCAGTCCGACTTTGTTACTTTCTTTACTGGTTTGTTTTTGTTTTTGATTTTTTTTTTTGAAAAAATTCGAAAAATTTTGAAAAAAAAATCAATTTGAAGTCGATTTATAAATGTCCGTCCATCTGTGTGTCTTTACCAAACCTACATCTAGTCCAAAGAGGAGACCAATAGATCCATTTCTTCTGGTATCTCCCCATCAGTCCACTACTTTTTTTTGGTTAATATTGTATGACCTAAACCTAGCAAACCTTAATATTCATACTAACCATAGATTTAGTGCAACTGTTGAATAAATAGGTCGATCATATCTGCTGTCTTCGCCAAAATGTAGTCCTGTATTCAGATTTTATTTCATCTATCTTATCCGTTGTTAAGAGGTATGGATATGACTCCATTGATAGAACTTGATATGCTTATTTTGGTCTTTGCTATTCTGGGCTTTTTCATTTGGATGATGATTTCTGAAATTGTTTGAAGTATAAGTAAAAAACCGAAGAACACGCCAAAACAGAACTAAACTCTAAACTTATCTGCAAAAATAAAAAAGAATTACTATTCGAAGTGCTTCATTTGATTTGTATTGAAAATGTGTTATATGGACCCACGCCCTTAAAGAAGGTAGTTTAAAACTATATTTTAACTTAAATTAAAAATAATGTACCAATAAATTTAATAATTCGGAAGCGTTAAAAAATAATGGAACATTTCATTTTAAATTAACATGCTTCCAATCAGTATTTTTTTTAGGAAAAGAACATCAAGTGCAATTTATACAAGTTTTTCTTTTTCAAAACGAAATGTAGGAAAAAGCGTGAACGGAACTCCGCAGGTAGCTTTATTTGGTATTCGTTGACTTGTGAAAATGGTGCAAACGCAGCAATTCCTTGTACATTTTCAATTACCTTAGTTGAAATTTTTTCCGGAATTTCCGTGTGTATGAAAACATTAATACCATGGCACAGGTATTAGTATCAAAGAGGTGTATAAAGGAGACATTTTTATAATATCAGTAACCTAGTCATATTCATATACAAATTTTATTAAAAAAATTTACCATGAAATCTTTAATGATTCTTTGAGAGAATCTTTAAAATATTCTTTGAGGGAATCTTTAAAAGATTATTTGAGGGAATCAGTTTGTTATTTTTATTTTACTAGGGATATATGTTAATTTTTTGCAACTTCGCACTGCAGTAGTTTTTGGTTGACAAAACGTTTTGTCCTGCTGAAAAGCTGACAAACTGCTAAAAATCTAATGATTTTGGCCATTAAATTAATTGACACTTTTTAATGGTTTACGATGGATTTTTTTTTGTGCTTGGTTCCGAAAGTCACTGGTGTAAATCTTAAATTGAAAGTAAATCCTTAACTTCTTAAGTGCATCATTTATGGTCAAACTGAAGATTTAAACGCTCGTTCCCTGAGATATGTTGCGTTTAATGACAGATAAATTAAAATAAGATTTCCTTCAATATAAGACACAGATGACAACAAAAACTGTGGCAAAGTTTTCTGTGAAAATTGAATTTAAAATGAGGCATTTGCCTTTATTGGTTCAGACTTTGAGAAAGGCATGTCTCGGGTTGAGAAAAAAGATAATTTTAAATGAAAAATTTTCTCTAAAGACCCATAGGAAAAAAAACTTAAATTGAATCATTGTAAGTGTACCACAAACGAAGAAATCTAATAGAAAATAACTGCAGAATACTTCAAGTCATTCGAATGTGATTTCTACAACTCCAAACAATATACTTAAATTACTCTTTATTCAATTTATAATTATATAATTTAAGTGCTACTATTTAACTATTTTCCTTCTTAAATAGAAACGTGAACAACAACAAAGAAGGCTACTGCTAAGGACGCCACAACCAAAATAACTATATTTCATGTTCAACTAACCGCCATGCCGTTCCATTGCAACTTAGATATAAAGGCGACGCTTCAATTTACAGTTTTTAATTAGATCAGGTTGTGTCATACTTCTCTTACGAGCTTGTTTTCACAAGCAATTAAAGCAAAAATAGAAGCTACCACAAGGTCCTGTAATAGAGAATCCCTGCAGGCAGTGACTCCACTTGAATACTTGTGTGCCAAGTAAATATTGTTACATACTTATCATGGCAAAGAATTTTATTATGAGCAGGACGGAAGCAAAAACAAAAATATAATCTCTGCAAAGAGTTTATTTTGACAACGAAGTAAGGGGATACTTTTCGTTTGGACTATTTTGTTTGTCTTTATTGGAAAATCGTGCTACAGAAGAAACGGGAAATGTCATTGTTTATCTTAATAAGTGATCACTTTGAGGTGACAGAAACAGAGGAAGGAAGTGAACATGGAATATAATTAATGGGGCTAGTCATTTAGTACTCTCCATCTTGCAATTATGTATATCGCATTAAGAGGCAAGAGAGGAATTATACACTGTGGGAAAATATCAAAAATAGCATAACCCTTAAATATTATAGTGTTATAGATTTTAGTTTAAGATCCACAATGCCTTTCTTCGATATTCGTATGGATGTTGGAATCACGATATAGATGGCAAAATTGCACTTTACAATTCATTTCAATTTTAGGTCATGTTGTATTTCAGGATTGAGGAGGATTGTGGATTTCAGACATGTTTTTAACCGAATTGGCTGTACATTTTGATTTCAGCTCGGTTGCAAATATCCCCACCAAAATTTATCAATATAGGTTTACTTTTTGGTACAGACCACATACATGTTTCAGCATAGTTTGCTGTAATATCAATATTTTTGCATCTCATTGGGTGATAAATATTAAATAATAAAGGTTCATCTTGAGTTATAATCTCTATATAAAGGACCTGTCCTGAAGTCTATATTTTTTTGGCATACGGGTTAATGGTGGGTAAAAAATTTCTAAAAAAAAGAATATTCGAAATATTCCCCTATGTAACGACATTTTTCAACCGAAGGGACTGTGACTTTACATTCCAATACTTCGATGCAGAAAACCAATATGCAGTAAATATTTAATACGGATAATGATTCTGTCATATAAACATCCCTCTCCATTCCAAGCACTTCGCGCCATTTCACATGATCAGCTGTGACGAAAAAATAGGTAAACATTTGCTACGAAATGTTCGTGGAATTTGACCTATAACTTGGCTACATCAGCCGTCTTCGTTTCTGTTCTTGTCGGTACATATATTTGGGATGTTATGTGTCCCAAAAATTTTGTCCAATTATAGGTATAACATATAAACATGTTCCTTTTTTTAAATCCTTGTAAAGGGTTTATTTTCCTATCGTTATAAGAAAAATTGACTGGTTATTATACCAAATACAATATTTATAAACAGAAAAATATAAAAAAAACAGTAAGGAAAGTAGTAAAGTCGGACGGGGCCGACTATATGATACCCTTCACCACTTTGGGTAAATTCAACAGATGAATCTTAACAGACGTCGCATTTTTGATTTTCACGAAACTTAACACACATCATTTTAGACTTTATTCAGTACGCTGTGCCAAATTTCGTGCAAATCGAAAGATATATAGGGACGTTGGTACACCATAAATATTAAATCGGATGAAATATGTATGGGAGCTATACCTAAATCTATACCGATTTTCAGGAAACTTAATACACATCGGTCAATATCTATTTCATTACGCTGTGCCAAATTTCGCGCAAATCGAAAGATATATGGACTTTGGTGCACCATTTACATTCAATCGGACGAAAATATATATGGGAGCTATATCTAAATCTGAACCGTTTTTCCCCAATTTCAATAGGGTTCGTCCTTGGGCCAAATAAGTGACCTATGCTAAATTTCGTCCAAATCGGGTCATAAATGCGACCTGTACCTTGTTCACAAAAATACATGGACGGACAGACAGACGGACATGTTTAAATCGACTCAGAAAGTGATTCTATGCATATTCTCATATTTCCTTTTCCCCGTTACAAACATATGCACCAAGACATAATATCCTGTACCACAGTGTGGTGAGGGGTATAATAAAAATTGAGATGTGCCGCGACAGGCAGACAACTTGAATGTCAAAAAATTACCATGCCACGAAAAGAAATTGATGCGACAGCTGTCAAAGGTTAGAAAAATGTTTATTTTTTGTTAACTTTTGATGAAAAGGTTTTTTTATTCAATGTCGTAAACAAGTCATAATTAATTTTATTACATGATTTTCCACACCAAAATTAAAGGATTGCCACCCAAACAAACAAAATAAAAAACAAACACCACTACACAATTTGAGAACCACGTTTTTTTGTACGCGAGTGTGCGTGCGATTTGTTAACAGTTATCATTTAATTATTTACATAATTTCATATTAAAACCGACAAAAATATGTAATTAGACATATAATTAAATTTACTTGTGCGCATCTCTTCTGGCACTGTGTAACATAATAATCTTTTTAATTAACCAACAAAATTTGATACTCTACTGATTTTCTGTTGTAATGAAGATGAGATACAACTTTTCCATTTCGACACATTCTGTCATATGAATTGAATTGGAAAGGGTTTAAGATTTCGAATTTAGTTACAAACAATTTCCAAAAACATTGGTTGGCAATTGTTACGTGTCTAGTTTGTCAAACGTTTGAATTACCTGTTGTACCAGCGTTTCATCGGTGGTGGTTAGTTACTAGCATTTCCATTTTCATAAAAGTCTCCAATTCGGTTAATTAATTAGTCCAGTTTATGTGTCTATGTTCATGGTGGTTTTCAATGTCAATGAATTTTTATCGCTCATTTATTATGAGACATGTGATGGTCTCGTATAATCAGTACGGCATATGAAAATTATACTCAAACTGAATCTTCACTAACACTGGTGATATTCGTCAGATTCATATAAAACATTAAATCATTAAATTAGGACTTTGAAAAAATAATCATAAAAGATCTATGATTATTGTTCTCATGGCCTTCGGAAAAATATTCCTTAAAAATCCATGAATATTTGTCACATGATCCTTAAAAATAGTATGATTTTTGGTGCCATGGTCCTTGTAATTGTTATTTATAAATCCAAGATTATTTGTCCTATGTATATTGTACCTGAGAAAATATTCTTAAAAAAGAGAATAGAGGAGCGCAATGGGAATTTTTGGGAATCTTGTTGACCACGTGCTCTGAAAATATTTATTTTAAAAATTTTGTCTGTCGTTTTATATTGTCGATTTTTCTCCGTCAATCTAAACCTTGTAACTAATATTCGAGCTTATACAAACAAGTAATTACAACACATATACATATAGCTCCGTATGGTAACAATAAAGACCAACGCAGAAACACGCATTCCCAAGTTCTATCGCTGGTAAAATGATAGCAATTTCAATGGATAATTGCCACTTAATACCAAACTACAAAGGTTCGAAATCGACCAAACTGGAAATAGGCTAATTTGCATATGGCGTACATATGGCGTAATGTAGTTGTCACGGATAGGGGTCATTGAATGTCACACACACACACTAACTAATGTGTTAAAAATTACGATGCTAAATATCATTAGTATTAAACACCAATACTGTACCAATTACCCGAAAATGTTTTGTATTTATTCAAATCATGCTAGAGTGAAAAAATCATAACCTATCTGTCGAAAATTCGGGTTGCCAAGGTCTTAAGGACTCACTTCAGCCCGTCTATAAAGACTGAAGGGAGTCGATAAATACTTCTATCAGCTTGAGTATAAAGACAACCTTCAGTTCTTCTAAGAATGATTCCTTTTAGATCGTCTAAATTTTTTCTCGGCTATAGAGACTTTATTCACCATGTCTTTAGAAGCACCCTCCAGCTGGTCTATAAGGACTCCTCTTTCTCCAGGTTATCCTACTTATTAAAACGTCTATGAGGAACTACCTGCTAAAGTGTATCTGCTATCGGCCCATCTTTGAATGGCACCCGGAATTTTAATACGCCATCAAACCACTACAGCTAAGACATAAAAGAATCATAGAGTCTTATCCGTTTGCAATCATAAAAATGTTTACCCTCCACCACATTGTGGTACAGGGTATTATGTCTTTGTGCATATGTTTGTAACAGGTAAAAGAAATCGAGATAGGCATATGGTTCCTTTTGAGAATATGTATAGAATCACTTTCTGAGTCGATTTTCGCATGTCCATCCGTCCATGTATTTTTTGGTACAGTTCACTTATTTGGCCCAAGGACGAGCCCTATTGAAATTGGAGAAACTCAGTTCAGATTTAGATATAGCTCCCATATATAGTTTCTTCCGATTTTATGTGAATGATGCACCGAACTCCCAATATTTGTCCGATTGGGTCAACATTTTTCACTGAGTTCTGACTTAGGTCCACACTGATGTCTGCAAATTTTTGTTAAAATCGGTTGAGATTTAGATATAGCTCCCATATATAGTTTCGTCCGATTTTTTGTGAATGATAAACCAAACTCCCAATATTTGTCGGATTGGGACAAAATTTTGCATAGCGAATGGAATTGTGGAAAAAATGATGTGTGATAAGGTTTGTTGAAATCGCCGAAGGACCTATATTTGTTCGATTTGCACGAAATTTGGCAGAGGGTATTAAATTGAATATAGAGTGATAACAAAAAACAAATGGTGTATGCAATAGCCACTCAATCAGGTCCATGATTTTATATATAGCTCCCACACAAAATTTTACTCGATTTCATACAAATAGTACACCAAAGAATCCAAGTCTGCCCTTTTGATATGCAATGGGTTTTTTCAATTGATTCAAATATCTATATAGATAGTACATTTAATTTCGCCCGATTCCATATCAATGGTCTCCAAAAATTGTAGATATTATCATTGTAGATATTAACTATTTTGTATGTACCCAAAGTGGTGAAGGGTATCATATAGTCGGCCCCGTCCGACTTTACTTACTGGTTTTTAATATATATTTTTACAAATTATCAATATAAGTCATCAAAACACACTCACTCGCACAAACTGTTGTTGCTAGACCATTGGCATAGTGTTAATTAATAGCAAAGAAATGCAGATACCCAATAATCAATACCAATAGAGTAACTTCGGGTAATGTGGACCACCATTTTCTTTTTTTGATATTGTGGGCGTAACAACAGTAAAAAATAAAAACAAATTGTTTTCACAGCATGGTAGATTTGTTGGCTAATTATATTCCAGGTCAAAAATTATATATATTTGTCCATAAAAATGTTATTGCATTATATTTCAAAAAGCTCTAAACTGCGAATAAAAATAACTTGGCGGGTAATGTGGACCAGTATGTGTGGGTAATGAGGATCAGTAAGTTAAAGGTAGGTTGTGGATTGGTTGTGATAAATTTCAATTTATTGCACTCCTGGGTAACAATAAATGCAAAAATAAATGGGTTTATGTTTTGGAATAGCCCCCATTTAAGGGTACCACCCCATTTGCGGTATTTTGAAGGTCCTTGCTTCATTATCCAACCGAGGCGCCTATAATTTCGGATATCGAGTTTTCAGAGGATAGAATACCTCCTCGCATATTAAATGCGCCCTTGTTTCGAACTCGTCCTCATGAAAATGTCCCACTTTTTTATAGTGGTCCACATTACCCGACATTGAATATTGTTATTTAAAAATAATTATCGGCTTCAAAAATGAATAAAAATTTAAAAATAACCGAAAGTAATTACAGATAAACGTGTATTTTTGTTAAAGAAAACAAGAAAACCACATAACCTCTTTATATTCGAGAAAAACAAAATGTTCGACTATTTTACAAAATCGTTCGACTATTGTGCTAAAAAATTTTCAAGTCACACTTTTAAGATCAGAGCTACATTTTCACCTACTAAATTTTCAACATTGCAATTATTTATTAAAAACCAAGTTTGATGTTTGTTTTCACTAATTAGAAAAACATTTATCAAGGCAGCATTGGCATATTTCAAGCATTTTCTTAGATATGGGGGGTGGTCCACATTTGACGCATGGTCCACAATACCAGAAATTAGTCTTGTTGTTGTTTGTGTACTATCCAGCTATGGACAGAATTTGATATGAGTATTTATTTTATAATAGGCTCAAAGTTAATTTATTTGGGATAATTGATAGAGGATACAAAAATTGATTTTTGCGAAAATCATTGGTGAAAAGAAGAATAAGAAAATCATGCAAAATTTTCACTTTGAACATTTTAAATAAAAAAGGGTAATTTTTTTTATTCAAGAAGATTATTTCATAAATTCTATTAGTTTGGTGGGTTATTGTGTGATCGAATCACCATTTGCTATATATTTACATTAGATTATCTCTAAAATACCATGTAAATACTTGTATCGTTCTTCACAAAGTTAATTAAATGTTTATACGTAGACATAAACCCCAAAGTAGTCATAGACCAACTAACACATATGTAGGCACACACACATCAACTATTATTTCCGGTTTTCGTTAAGCCAATTCGCATATATCCTGCGTGTAATAGAAATACGCACACACAGATGCCAATAAGCAATGCTATCTATTATCTATCTTGATTCTTATTCGTATGCTTACATATAAATAAGAGAATATTAAGTTCAAATCCCCAGAATTTTTCGTACTTTGTACGTAGATGTCAAAACTTCATTATTAGCATTAGTGGTTGTTTCCCTACCAACATTTTGATAATAAAATTTGTCTGTCTGTGTCTCTTAGCTCGAAATTGGTGTTAAATATTTAGAGAATCAACAACATTTGATGACTGCTCAATACAAAATATTTCCTTTTCTAAATGGAGATGTTGTCATTATTGTCTCAAAGCAAAGAAAGTGAAGGAGGCTACATTTTAATTACCCATACTTTTGGAATGTTTCGACGAAATTGTTTGGAATATTTGGTTGCTTAGCTATATTTGATTTTATGCAAGGTGTATTTAATAAGGTGTAAGTGACAATCATATGGTTTCAAACTTTTTTCTTTATTGTTTGTAAATCAAATTGTCATAAACATTTTCATCACTCTTTCATTGATACTTCGTTGATCTCCTGTATTGAGAATCCTTTGAGCTCTCTTACCTCGTTTATAAAGACTCTTCTTTTCTCGACTATCCATAGCTATCCCCTGCTATTCTAAAAAAATCTTTGGCCTCCAACTTGCATATGACTGATAGACACCCTATCAGCTCGTCAATAAAGACTTCCTTAGCTCTTCTATAGAGACTCCATCCAGCTCATCTACGAAAGACTCTCTTTTTGCTTATAACTTTGGTTTGGATTGGCCGATGATTACCAAAATTTCAGTGAATGTAAATTAAGGACCGTAGTATCTAAAAAAGTAAAAAAGTTAAAACATGCTAAGTCGACTTAGCATACTATGGTTCGGAGGCGTCGATATGAGGATTCCCATCAGTCGTAATATTATTTCAGTGAGGTCTTTGCTAATAAAGATACACTGGATATAGTGGCAAACAAACCAATTGTTCTATTCGATAAAAACCCAATATTTAGTCGTTTTAAAATATTCGAAAGCCAATCTTTACAGTGGATTTCAACAACCAAAATATACATGCACACATACGTACACAAATATATATCGTCGGTAGCACACCATTAATATTCTGAAATGTTGATTTGAGCACGTTCAGTGTTATGAAAACTAAAGCATCAGCAAAAATCCATATCTGTTTGTAAACAAAGTGTAAGTAAATATTAGTTTACTCTTACTATTGAATAACCATAAATTAACAAAAAGAGAACAACAAAAATAACAGAGGCAAATTTTTAGTTCGTATAAAGTTTTGAAAACGCAAAAGCATAGCTGAAATTTAATAAGGGTTAAAAAGGTTTTGTAGAAAAGAAAACTTGATTTGTTTTTCTTAAAAATACCACAAGTTGTGGCTTTATAACTCCTTTAAATATAGACCTAGAAATAAAGTCTGATAGAAAGAAATAAAGTCTGATTTTTATTTTCCAAAAATCTCTTGCCCATGCTGAGTAGTTGAGTCAATTCTTTTGTTGTTCCGCATTTTTTCTTTACACAATTTCAAATTTCTCATGCACATAAGGAAACCCAAATATTTTTTCCTTGTTGACCAGGAAATATTTGAAATTTCCCTAATGTTTTAACAAATATCTTACATATTCCCTTTTAACAATATTATTTAAATACGCCAAATATTTCTTTATATATTGAAGTATATTAGCTTTAGGAATATTAGGTTTGTTTTTATCAAAATGAAATGTTTTTAAATATGTTTCTAGTAACTTCAGGACGCCTGCTAGCAAATAACATATACATTTCGGATGTTCTTGTAGTAATATACCTTTGGAATGTTTTTTGGGCGACGTGCGAGGCGGGTAATAAGGGACTGACAAATTTTAGTTTTTGAACTACATCTGAAATTTAGAAGATCTTACACAGATCTTCTATCACAGCGTGATACTTTTGTGTTCTCTACACTTACCAGTATCACTTTTCAAAAACTTTTAAAACTTGCCGAGACATGTGAAAATTTTGTTAATTTCGGCTAGATCGACATTTTTATAGCCTCCGCCATTAGATCGGTGTTCAAAGAACATTAACCTGCCGATTAGAGGAAATTACGTAGTGGTAATAAGGCCAACAGGACTGTAACAATTTAACCAATTCGAGTGTAAACATGTATTACTACAGCATTTAATGTAGGTTCTGGCTGTGAGAACTAAATTTAAGTTGTGGTAGAAAATTCAAAAGTCCCTGACTTAGTCTCATCTATGAAATGTGCGTATGAGCTATCGTGAAATTCAGTAAGTCTAAAATCGTATCAAAATGATGATTATGTCCCGATTAAAGCAGCCCCCAACATAACCATACAATAGTAGGAAAATGTTACCACCTCTTACATTCGATTTTCTATCCTATTATTATATCTTCTAATTTGTATATATAAGAGAAACTCGTAGCAGCGTCTAAAAAATGTGGAAAATCTTTTGTATGTCCGACTTGGTCAAGTAATGAACAGCCAAAACTTAACTGTTACATATCTGTTTATACCCTTCATCACACTGTGGTACGGGGTATTATGTCTTTATGCATACGTTTCTAACAGGCAAAAGGAAACGAGTAGACACATCGTTCCTTTTGAGAAAATGCATAGAATCACTTTCTGAGTCGATTTATGCATGTCCGTCCGTCCGTCCGTCTGTCCTTCCGCCTGTCTGTAGATGTTAAATTGTAAACAAAGTACTGGTCGCATTTATAATCCGATTTGGATGAAATTTGGCACAACTCATTTATTTGGCCCAAGGACGAACCATATTGAAATTGGGAAAAATCAGTTCAGATTTAGATATAGCTCCCATATATATTTTCGTCCGATTGAAGGTAAATAGGGCACCAAAGTCCCTATATAGCTTTCGATTTGCACGAAATTTGGCATAAAGTACTGAATTAGGCCAGGAATGGCGTGTGCCAAGTTCCGAGAAAATCGGGTCAGATTTATATATATCTCCTATATATTTTCGTCCGGTCGTAGATAAATGGGTCTCCAAAGTCCTTATATATTTTTCGATTTGCACACAATTTAGTACAATGTACTGAAGTTACTATAACCTTTCGGGTGTCAAGTTTTCTTGAAATTGATTCAGATTTACATATAGCTCCTATATATACGTTCGTCCGATTTTAAGTAAATGGCCGTAAAGACCCATAGCTAGGCCGATTGGCAAAACGTACAAAACGTATTCTCGGGCAAGTTTCCTTGAAATCGGTTCAGATTTAGATATAGCATAGCTTCTATATATAATTTCGACCTATTCATGTTGATTGAAACCAAATAACCAATGGATGCTTGATTGATATTACATTTTAAACGGTGAAGCATACCAAATAGCGTACTTATAGTTTGCTTAAAGTCTATTTACAAAGTATGGAATAGATTGCGGAATGGCATGTGTAAGAATTGATGTTAGTCGGTTTACTTATAGATAAATATCGCATTTTTAAGTTCGTTCAATCTCATGCCAATGTTCCTTCGAAAAGACGACATCTGTAAAGATATGTAGAATGTCCCCAAAGTGGTGAAGGGTATCATAGTCCGACTTTACTACTTTCCTTACTGGTTTTAACTTAAATTTGTATTGTAACACAACCTACATCTTAAAAAAATCAAATTATATTTGAAGTCAAAATTTACTTTTTGAAATTTTTTTCCATCACAAATATTTTTATTATATTTAAAATTATAATATTTTCCTTTTATTATTTCTTGAAATGTAATTGACATACCAAATCGATTAAAATCCATATAATTGTCATATCACAATTCGAACATCACCTTTCTCGGTGTCAAAAATGTTTTTGATTTAATTCGAATCTACACTAATTCAAGAATGTCCCAAGAAAATTTCAAGTGAAAATCACAAGAACTCTTGAAGATATAGACGATTTATTGTGTCAGAATCAAGTGACGGCTGAAGGGCTTCTCAAACTTTAAACGCATTTTCTCCAAACATTGGTTTTGCGAATGGCGGGCACTATAACTCAAAAACTAATAACCCAATCGATTCCAAATTTTTACACCTTTCTCTGTGAGTGTATAGATATCGTATGAACTAGGATAAAGCAAATCGGTGAAGATCTTCTTTATTTTTTAAATTGATTTGTGGTAAAAATCCGCGATTTTCCAGAAATATATTTTCAAAGGTCCGCGATTTTGTTAAGGATTGGATTTCTGTTATAATTGGAATGTTTAAATATTACTACTTTGGGACACCCCAAATTTATGTACATATTCGTTGATATACATATTGATTGATCAGGTAATCAAGAAAAGGGAGATGAGTCCAATCGAATAACAAGTTCTTGTCTTTGGGGACCCTATCGAAAACATTTTTGTAAACTATTTTGAGGTTAAAAAATCTCTTCTTGCCATGTCTTGATCACTGTTAAAAATTTAGAAAATAAGGACGACACGATGTACAACGAATCGAGATTAAAGGAGGATATTTTTTACACTGATATTCATTAATTGAATAATGTCATTCCAAATCTTTTTTCGCAGTGTTGTCTGACCCAATGTTGGAGTAATATATAAGTACTAGTTTATTAATGCACCAAGAAACAGATTTTCCTACCAAGGAAACAAACAAATCATTTCTTTCAATTAAATCCATTTAAGCGCAAATTTTCTTTTACTCGTAGTCATAACAATTTAATGATTGACTTACTGGCGTCAACAACATTAGTGTTTGAGAGAAAAGAAAACACGATAACTAGGCAGTTAAAATGTTATTACAACGAAAATCATTGTCGCCATCGCCACTTAGTGGGAAACAAACCATCCTCATATATGTAGTTAACCAGCTTACATTTCACATTTATTTCCTTGGATGTCTTGGCTGGCCACTTAAACTTTTCCTCAACAATTTTTCTTGTTTTCCTCCATTTTGCTTTATTGTCATATTTTATTTGCAATGATCCTTGAAAAATTCCTAACATCCTTCGTTGTGCTCTCAACTTGATGAACTTATTGACAAACAATGTCGTCACCATATGGTCAATAAGATAGTTTCACTGGTTTCATGTGTGGTGTATGTGAGAGTGTTTCGTGTTCCTGACCCATGTAGGCGTAAGTGGTGTTGGCAAACCAACCAAATGTGTGGAAAACAGTTCACATAAGTGGTTGCTTAAGTCACATATTTATTTCCCATGTTTTTTCTTCTTCATTGCAATATTTCCGACAAAAGTTTTCCAATAAAGAAAATTTAATTTTTTTTCTCTTTAAATAAGATTGAGCAAGTTTACAAATATTCTCCAAGCTCAATGTGATTAAATTTCCTTGAGTGAACGAAATAGTGGAATGGATACATATGGGAGGACAATGCGGAACCTGCAGTAAACATTGTTTAAATTTGTAACTAGCTCGAATGTGACATAATTTCTTACATCCTTTGTAATCTTTTGTGTTTTTTCCTGGTTAACCACTGAAATTCCCAAAAAACCGAATATACTGCTATATGGGACTCAAAACGTGGACTTCAAACGTGGAACGGGGCTCAAACGTGGAAATGTAATTTTCAATACCAAACATTTGGATCCTTTAATTAAATAACTTCCTATATCTCGTATTTATTATCAATTTAAAGTTTTAGAAATTATTTTTTGATTATATTTTTTAATTATACCCTTCACCACACTGTGGTACAGGGTATTATGTCTTCGTGCATATGTTTGTAACAGGCAAAAATAATCGATATAGACCCATGGTTCCTTTTGAGAATATATATAGAATTACTTTCTGAGGCGATTTACGCATGTCCGTCAGTACTATTTGTGATCCGAATTGGATGAAATTTGGCACAGCTCATTGGGGAATCGGTTCACATTGGGAAAACCCGATTCAGATTTAGATATACCTCCCATATATATTTTCGTCCGATTTAAGGTAAATGGTGCACCAAAGTCCCTGAATATCTTTCGATTTGCACGAAATTTGGCACAGCGTACTGAATAAAGCCTAGAATGATGTGTGCTACCATTCGTGAAAATCGGTTCAGATTTCGATATAGCTCCCATATATGTCTTCATCCCATTTAAAGTAAATGGTGCACCAATGTCCCTAAATACCTTTAAATTTGCATGAAATTTGGCACAGCATACTGAATTGAGTCTAGAATAATGTGTGCAATGTTTCCTGAAAATCGGGCCAGATTTAGATATATCTCTCAAATATATTTTCGTCCGATTTAAGGTAGATGGTGCACCAAAGTCCCTAAATATCTTTCGATTTGCTCGAAATTTGGCACATCATACTGAATTGAGTCAAGAATGATGTGTGTTAAGTTTCGGGTAAATCGGTTCAGATTTCGGTATAGCTCCCATATATATTTTCGTCCGATTTTAGGTAAAAGGTGCACTAAAGTCCCTTTATATCCTTCGACTTGCACGACATTGGGCATAACGTATTGAATTGAGTCTAGACTGATGTGTGATAGGTTTCGGAAAAATCGGTTCAGATTTCGATATAGCTCCCACTTATACATATATATTCGTACGACTTTACATAAATCCCAAATCCCTTTGTCCGATTAACACGAAGTTTTGCACAACGTATCAAATTGGGAATTGAATGACGTTGTAGCGTTTGTTGAAATTGGTGCAGATGCAGCCATAGCTTCCATATGTATTTCGAACGGTTGTGTGATTGAAATTAAATTTTTAACAGTGCGGCGTACCAAATAGCGTGTAGTAACTCTGCTATAAATCTTTTTCCATAAATTTGTCTCATGGGCGACTCTAAATCTGCCCGACTAAAATAAAATTTGTCATAGGTTGCAGAAAGACGTGGGTATGTTCCTTCGAGGGAACATTGACATGCAATTGTAAGAATATATATGTACAATAAATACCCAAAGTGGTGAAGAGTATCATATAGTCGGCCCAGTCCGACTTTACTACTTTCCTTACTTTCCTTTTCTCCGTCTATCAAAAACAATTGCAATGTCTCCGACAAAAGTTTTTCAATAAAATTTTAATTTTCAATTTAATTTTTTCCTCCTTAACGAAGATTGAGCAAGTTTGTAAATATTCTCCAAGACCAATGTGATTAAATTTCCTTGAGTCAACGAAATAGTGGGATGGATACAGGTGGGAGGACAATGTGGAACCAGCAGTCAACATTGTTTACATTTGTCACTTGCTTGAGTGTGACATAACTTTCTACATCCTGTATAACTTTTGTATATTTTCCTGGTGGAACCACTGAAATTCCCGATAATAATGTTGTTCCTAGAGCTGGCTTCAGATGTACATTCTGCACATGAACCTCTATGAATCGCAATAAATAGTACCATCTATTTTTCGTCCATATAGGAAATACACTTCAACAAGGATATATTTCGATAAATTATCGTATCAGAATTTAAAATATCAAATTATAGTATCGTTTGAAAAACATACCCAATTTTCGGAAATAACGAAAAAAAAATGGTTGACCTTATATAGGGAATACCCCTACCTAGAATCCATATTGATTATTTTTGATAAATAGATGTTTTCATCCAATGAGAATACGGAATATTGAATTAAAGGCAAGTTTGTGCTTATATTCCTCAAAATTGGGGCTACTCAAGAAAGTGGGCCAATATTGTTAATTTTGAAGATTTTCTATCAATGAGAATCACAATACCAAATAACAGCCAATTGAGTATACAAATATGCCCAAGATACCAAATATTGCTGCATAATGTTATGTGGGACACACAAAGTGGACCAAAAAATACCAAACATCCTAAGATTCACTCTAAAAAAATTGGTAAAAAATTCCACTATTTTTCTGAATAATTTTCTTTTATATAATTTTTCTTTTCAGAAATAACAAAAACGAACAACGGACGTGCATTGTAGACGTTTGTTTGTTGTTATTATTTCCTACTCCACCACGTTGATTGGTAATTGCATTATCATTGCACAATGTCGAACAATTTTTTTTCTGTGCCGGTATGTATGTGTGATTTAAACAATGGAAGACTATAGTTTCGGATCACGCCACTGATCCTCATCAGTTCCCTTAGTTTTTTGTTGGGATATTCTCCCCAGAAGCTATTGCTTCTATACAAAAAACCTTTCATACCCAAATGTCTCTTGTAACAAAGCGAAGTACTTAGCTGACCAACGACATAAACTGCATGATAATTTCGCTGGAGCCTCACTTCGAAGTTAACAAGGCATTTACAAACAATACCACACCTTTCCGTGGGGAGGATATCCCAACAAAAAACTAAGGGAACTGATGAGGATCAGTGGCGTGATCCGAAACTATAGTCTTCCCTGCCTTACCCCTCGGCAAACCATGTCATACATTCCCCACTAATAAATAGTTGTTTTTTATAGAAACAACAAACTGGGATTCAGCCTGACTATTTTGCAAAAACAAATTGTTATGAACTTAAAATTTTAGAAATCATTTTCTGATTATATTTATTTGATTGTTAATTAGTCTAATATGCATTCACCCAAAAGCTAACACTGGGGCGTATACTTCACAATAATACTGTAATACCAATGTATGTATACGCCACGGGCAACATGCAGTAGATATAACACATTTATATATACCAATTACTTACATATGTGCAATTATTATAAATATTGGATTATTTCAAATTACTTGTAATAATATATACAGGTAAACACATTCGATGTCATAGATTTAACACCATAATTAAAACCTTCCCAATTATATTATAGACACTGAAATTCTACTAAAGTCCTACTAATTGAAGTACATTAATTTCCTTCTTTAATTGGTTTTAATTTCAACAAATTTAAAATAAACCGCAGCAACTATTAGTAATAAAATATTCTTTGTAATTTGGTCAGCTTAATTTGTACACAAACGCCTTCAAAAACATACACATACACAATTAAACATAACATAAAGGTCATAAGCTAAGGAAAAATCATTTCAAATGTATGTATGTGTATATCTGTGTTTGTTTCTTAAAACCCGCAATACATCATGGTTTCTATCTTTCGATTCGAGTGTTCTCAAACTGACACATAGCTTCCAAGAATTGAGGTAATATTTTAATATCTC